>NC_090447.1:931085772-931388803 GCF_031143425.1 Pleurodeles waltl
CTGGCAACCTATGTGTCAGTAGCTTGTATGGCTTCAGCATGTTCTTTACATTCTGAATCCCCAGCTATTAACACAGTCAGAATTACTACCTCGCCCCAAAAGAGTATGACAGATATAACAATCATTAATGCCTACATCCATCCAAAATGCAAAGCCACTGCTGCCCGTCAGCTGGTAGATCAGCTTACAGAATATTTATGTGATTGAGAATCCTCTAATACCCTCCTCATAGTGGTCTTGAACTTACATTGGCTTGGTTCCTCTTCAGACGATGCAGTGATTGCCCACAGCGTTCTGTGGAACATACCGCCACTAGGACAAAGCACATGGGGCCATCTGACTAAGACTAGGTTTGTTCTCTTGAACGACCTAGAGCACCTCAACCTTAGGGCACTCAATATCAGATTGGTAGACAATTATCTACCAGCAGTATCTTTTTACTCTTCCATTTCCCTCACAACTATAGACTACACCTTTGTCTTGCATCCTCTGTTCCAGAGAGTGGCTTCATTTTGACTAGGTGACAAAGGAGACAGTGACCACCAGCCCCAAGAAGTTACATTACTAACAATTATACTCGCATTCCCCACGATGCCCATGTCCCCTGACACTGTCTATACAGTAAATTATAGAAGAATCAAGTTCGGTCAGGCGAATAAAGAACAATTGTCTCAGTCGCAGTGGTGCTTCTGCAAGCCCAAAGAATCTCGATAGAAAGCAAACTAAGCAGGTGTCCTTCACTCACAATTTGCAGATTTTGCTGCATCACCTAAAACCAAGTCATGTCATCCATCTAATGAAATAGGGTGCATCACCAAGGTACATTGGACCACTGTAAGGTCACTTAAAAGAACCATAAACAGCACCTTAACATCATTATGAATGAATCCTGAGGATTCCCCTGTGCGAACTGCTTTATGCCAACACAAAGCGGCACTGAAGAAGCTGAAGTGGGCAGCCAACAGAGCACAGGAAGATGAGGTTTGGGTAAAACTGTTTGCCAACATCAAATACAACCACAGGACTAATTTCTGGAGAATGATAAACCATTTGACATGATCATCACACTGAGGCACAACCTCACTCTTAGCAGAAGAGAACTGGGCAACATTATTGAGGGAGCACTTTAATCATTATGGTACTGGAATCACAACAGACTGGGCAACTGGCATGACATTCACACATACAGTTAGTATCTCCTCTTCAAAAGAAGTGAACTTTATAACACACATATCTTGGTCCACAAATGGGTCAGGCTCTCCTTCAGGTCTGCACACATGGATCTAATCAGATTACAGATAGGCAAAGGCAGAAATGAAAGGGCACCTGGTCGCAATGCCATTCCTCTGTCAATTTTTAAACACAATGCTGACTTCTGGGTAGAGGCATTAGAGCCACTCTTCGCTAAAATCAGGCTCATTCCTACAATCTCAGATTCCCAGAGAGGTTTGCTAATGTCCACAGTGGGAAAAGTGGGCTGATTGCAGAAGCCACCTAGCTTTTTGCCCCCATTTGTCACTCATACTGGTGTTTTTCTGACTCTGATGGCTCACTAGACACTGCTAGACAGTCCCAGGGCCGGTGTTCTAATAGCAATGTATATGCAAATTAGGCTAATTATAATTGGCTCTACCAGCCTACCTTGCTGGCTGCTTTTACATTAACGTTAACCCCAAATTCAACTTTGACATTAAAAGTACTTCCAAAGTCCTAATCTATCTTATGTTTACATATAAGTCAGTCCTATGATGTGCCCTAAGTGTCCCCAGGGTTGGGTGCAGTGTAACCGTAAACTGGGACTTTAGGAAACATGTTTTATAAGCGATGGTGAGGAAAAAATAGCCAAATCTGTGTTTCCCCACTGTAGTGAATGGGTTCCATAGGCTACTGTGGGAAGACAATATTTTAAAATAATAAAGTCTTATTTTCCATAAGAAGGAGCTAAATATAGCAAGTTTAGTATCAAATAAATGTTATATCAAATCCAATAACTTGTCACTGTTGAATGTAATATAGCTTGACAGGAAAAGAGTTTTAAAACTTCAGCCCTGTTATGCCCATCTCTGATTGGTTAGCCTCTGGCAGCCTAAGCCAAGCTGCCTTGATGAGGTGTGAAGTGGCCTTGGCTGTAACAAAAGAAATATCTGGTGGAGGGATATGTGCCTCAGCAGCTAGTAGAACAGGATGGGTAGAGAGAAGCCAAACTGGACTTAAAAGAAGGGTTGGAAATTTGGGACAGTAACTGTACTTCCCACATTTCCTGCAGCCCAGACAACCAGGTACCCTCCTGATTAGATTAGGAGAGGGCTGGAAATTGGTGTGTTAAGGGACATTTAGCCAAACCAGTGGGTGGACGCAGCCTAATCTAAACTGTAAGATAAACATTTTGCAAACTTAGATTTTGGAGGAATGTTGCTTCCTGGGATTGATTTTTGCCACAATTCCCAGAAAGTGGTAATTGACGAGGGTGGTGGCCTGCATGTGATTTGACAGGAGCACCACCCTGCTTGATACCCCAGGAGCAAGGATAAATATGGCAGAGCTACCCCACTCTTCAGATCCCTACTGGAACAAGACAAGAGGAAGAAGAGCTGCCCTGCTGGACCCCTGGCCTGCACCTGATCACTGCACTCAGAAGGACTGCACCAGCTGTAAACTTTGGGCTTCACCAAGAAAATAACTTTGCCTGGCTTCTACAACTCTAAGAAGGGACTCCCTGAAAGCTGAAAATAGAAAAGGACTGACCAGAGTCCCCTGCTTAAGGCCTAAAAAAATAGACCAGCTGACCAGTGACCAGTGGTCATTTGAGGTTTTGAACAAGGTACATTCTGGGAGTGGGAGGCCTAACACCCAAGGAGCAACTCAGAGCTTCTGGAACACTGGGGTGAGTTGTGGACACCTGAAGGTCCTTAAAAAAGTACTTCTGCAAAAAGATGGAGAAGTTTGAAGCAACTTTGGAAAAACATTCCATAAATGGACCCGCCTAATGTTAGTCATGTGGGCCAATGTCAACTGCCTTCAGGCCTGACTTGCAGGTTTGTCCCTTTGAAAAGCTCTGGAACCGCTGACTTTCATGATTTTACCGGGGGCTCGTGGAGAGGCAATCCATCAATGTTGCATTGAAATCGGCTAGGTGAGGAGGGTCATCCGAAGCCAAGGATGAAAAGCACCAGAAAAGTTTGTCCAAAGGTAAAAGTTTGACCATGGCTTCCTGCGCAGTGTACAAGAGGAGGATTCCATCAATGTCAGCTTCAACTTTTGACTTGGTCCCAGACGAAGATTTCCGTCCTGAACATTTTTCTAAGTCTAAAAGTAGGAACCTGGACCAAGGCCTTCCGTGACGTGTATCTAAAGAAGGCTCCAGTGAGGTCGACCTCAACTTGTGACATCATCCCGGTCAAGGAACAATCTTCTAGAAAACAAGTGTGAAGGTGAATCTTCAACCGAGGCCTCCCACTCATTGTAGCGAGCAGGGCTCCATTGAGGTCGGTGTCAATTTTTGACTTTGCCCCGGGTGAGTGAGACCAGATGTTCAGAGTGATGCCTTTAATTTATAAGCACTAGAAAACATTTAGGCCCTCATTATGACTCTGGCGGTGAGTGATAAAGTGGCAGTAATACTGCCAGCAGACTGCTGGTGACTACCATCAAATTATGACCATGGCGGTGATAACTCCCATAGACAGCCATTGTACCACACCAATTGCCAGGGCGGAAACAACTCTCACCACGGCGGTAGCCGTCAACAGCCGGGCAGAAGACAAAGTAACGCCCACCTTATTAAGACACTACGATCCTCCACATTTTCCGGGGTGGTACCAACACCATCAGAAGCCTGCCGCAAACGCATCACATAAGAGAAAAGCCTCACCATCGGAGACACAGGGAAGAACAGTGCCGCTATGGAACCCGAACTGCAAGTCTTTCCGATGCTCTTCTACGTTATGCTCCACCGGGAACACCAAAGCCGACGAAGATGATGACGGTGAGTACAGCCACCTAGCACACAAGGGAGGGAGGGAGGAAAACAAGAGTGACACACACGCAGGACACACACTCAACACACAACCAGCTGCAGACGAGAAACAATTTGCACCCAATACACTTCAGAATAATGCAAGGTCAATAAGAATGCACCAAGGTTAATGTATTGATATCAACAGCTAATAAATAATCAAATTGTCCTTGAAACAGATATGTACAAATTTAAACAAGGGACACTGCCCAGTCCAATGTACAAACGGCCTACATGGCCAAAGGGCACAGTCCAAGGCCCAACTCGAATCCTGACTTCATCCAGATAGAACTCTGCAGGGGCATCAGTTTGCAAGTGAGAAGGCACCTCAGGGGCATGGGGAGTGGGGGAACCTCAGCCGAAGTAGGGAACAAGCCCACTGGTTCTAGAGGGGGCTCCATGCCCAGTTCTCTGTCCTGGGGAGTGCAAGGCCGCAGTCTCTAGAGTGGGTCACTTTCCCACTGGTTCTGGAGGGGGTACCATGCCTTTTTCTCTGTCCTAGGGAGTGCAAGGCTGCAGTCTCTGGAGTTGGTGACTTTCCCACTTGTTCTGGAGGGGGCTCCATGCCCATTTCTCTGTCCTGGGGAGTGCAAGGCCATAGTCTCTGGAGTGGGTGACTTTCCCACTGGTTCTGGAGTGGGCTCCATGCCCACTTCTCTGTCCTAGGGAGTGCAAGACCACAGTCTCTGGAGTGGGTGACTTTCCCACTGGATTTGGAGGGGGCTCCATGCCCATTTTTCTGTCCTGGGGAGTGCAAGACCACAGTCTCTGGAGTGGGTGACTTTCCCACTGGTTCTGGAGGGGGCCCCTCGTACAGCAGCCCCTGTAGGGTGGCCTACAAGGCTTCCGCTGGTGGTGATGGCTGCACGTTTGAAGCAGATGGAAGTGCCTCCTGGGCAGCCTCTGCTGGTGGTGATGGCAGCATGTTGGTTGCAGATGGAAGTGCCTTGTGGGCAGCCTCTGCTGCTGGTGTTGGCTGCACTTCCTCAGTTGGCAATGTAGGCCTGTGACCACTGGTGGTGTTGGAGGTGTCACCCTGACAGCCTCCACTGGAGTCGAAGGCTTCTTCCTCTCATGACATGGGGAGTGGAATCCTTACCCTTTCTGGCAGGGGATGATGGCTTCTTCCCCTTCAAAGCTGGAGGTGCAAGTTCCTACCCCTTCATGGTAGGAGGTGTGGGATCCTTCCCCTTCTTGGCTGGTGGAGTAGGATCCTTCAATGACTTGTCACCACGACTAGGTGATGCCACCACTGTCCGGGTGGACTGTTTGGCTAAGGTCCTGGGCTGGGTCGTTGGGACCCTTCTCTTCTGGGTAGGATGAGAGGGAAGAGGTCAAGTTGGGCAAGAAAAAGCTTCTTAGGGACTGTGGGGCAGGAGGAGGGAGGAGGAAAGGGAGTGGAGGTTGAGGGAGTGGTTGTAGGAGGTGTATGTCTGCTGGATTTGGCTGCAGGTGCATGGGCAGTATGCTGATGTGAGGTGGATGGCTGTTGAGTGTGTGACTGCTTGTGGTTGTGTCCTATGGGAGAAGGGGCAGACAGGGGGGGAGAGGGTACAGGGGAAGCATGGATGTTGTGGAGGTGTCTGCTAGTGAGGTGTGTGTGCTGCTTTGTGTGGTGATACTGGTGGTGGATGTTGGTGCAATACATGCAGGTGTGAGTTTGGACGTGACAGGGAGGGAGGTGGAGGAGGAGGAGAAGTGGGGGACAGTGGAAGCAGTGGATTTAGTTGTGTCTGCAACTGTCTGGTGTTGGCATGAGTGCTTGTGGGATGAAGTGTGGTGCCTGTGTTTGACTGTGCCACTCTTGGGTGTTGTCTTGTGTGCATGCTCGTCAGGATGTGTCCATGGGATGGGTTGGGTTTGAGGAGAATGGGACTGGGAAGTGGTAGTTGGAGGGGGAGCCTGAATTGATCTCTGTTGGGCCACCAATTAACTATGGATGCCCTCCAGGAATGCATTGCATTGCTGCATCTGGGATACCAGCCCCTGGATGGCATTCACAATGGTTGACTGCCCTACAGAGATGGATCTCAGGAGGTCAATAGCCTCCTCACTCAGGATAGCAGGGCTGACTGGGGCAGGGCCTGAGGTGCCTGGGCCGAAAGAGATGCCCACCCTCCTGGGTGAACGGGCACGGTCAACTGCTGAGGGGCTACTGGGAGGACAGTGGTGGTACAGGGGTGGTGGCTGTACCTGCATCTGAGGTGGTCACAGAAGTTTTCGCCACAATGGAGCTCCCATCAGAGGAGGTATCTGAGTCTGTGTTTTCACCTCCTGTCTCCCCTCGCCCTCCATTCCACTGGTTCCCGCAGCATCGGTGGACTCTAGGGTTCTGTGCGATGCAGCTTCCTCTGTCGCAGGTGCCCCTGCTCCTCCACCAGATTATGCTAATGCACACATGGACAGGATGACAGAACAAAAAATGGGGAGACAGAAAAAGGAAACACTAGGTCAATTACTGCACCAACACCACAGTTAGCATACACAGCACCGTCATACACAGGGATCAGGCTTGTGCACTATGCATTGCACTGCCATTGATTTGGCTAGATATTACGGCAAGATAAGGGCCACACACAACCAACTGCACCTCCCGGTACCCACAAAGCCCAGCCTGAAATGGAATTCTAACAAGCTAAGTTACCTGCATTTGCCATATACCCATTACCCTACAGTTGACCCACACTTCAATGTCTGGCCTGGCCTTAGGGGCACTCACTGTACTCACCCCCTTGTGGCTGCTGTGATTCCCTCAAGCGCCCATCCAGCTCTGGGTAGGCCACCGCCAGTATGCAGGCCAACAGGGGAGTCAGGTTCTGATGGGCACCCCTTTTTTCGTTGGGAGGCCATCCCCAGCTGGGCCTCCACGATCTTCTGTGCCCAGTGTCTCAGGTCCTTCTATCGTTTCCAACAGTGGGTGCTCCGCCTGCCATAGACCCCCAGGATCCACACGCCCTTGGCGATGGTACGCCATAATCCATTCTTTTGATGGTCGCTGGCCTGCAGAGGCAATACAGACAGGAGAACAGCATTAAACACAGTCCAGCCTGTCACACATATGGCCTACCAATCCTGTTTCCATCACCATTGGCACACACATCGCCCAGCGCACACCATGTACACCACTACAAGACATTTCCCCCTCCCACTGATGACACAATACTTGCACACACATCTCCATGCATCCTTTCCACATGCATCGTGCCCAATGTGGTCTGCAGGCCCATACAGCAGTCCGTTCTGGGGTAGGACCCCATCCACCATTAACTCCAACTCCTCCGACGTGAAGGCGGGGCCTATCCCCGGTCACACGGGCCTTGGTAGGTTCCGGACACAGGTCACACCAGCACACACAGTGTAGGTGTTCTCCTGTTGAAGGTCAGTTAACAAGTGAAGAATCATATAGAAAATGGCATTCACGTCCACGGCAGTGTACACTGTCACCACCGGTGCAGATCCCCATTGGCCATTGTACTCCATAGAGCCCCATATTATCCAATGAGAAATTGCACAGTGCTGAAAAACCGCCTTCCGCCAGGATGCCCAACGTCGGCAGAATTACCTCACTTCCACCTGTCCCTAAATACAGGACAGGCTGTCGCCATTTCAAGGGGCAGTTACAGCAGTCATATCGACATTAACTGCGTTGCAGACTAGATTAGCACATTGCTCACCATTCCCACTGTCCCATAACATTAATGCACCATGTACACTTAAGTTGTGGTTCCAATGTTCAAATTGTGACAGCCTACTTATGCTTGTGTCCCTTAGAGACCTACTGTGTTGGTGAATAGTAGGTGGAGACATACCCCGTGGGCAGACCCCTTGTGAACTTGTCTACACTGGAGGACAGGCACATTATACTCACCTATAGACTGGACAGGGCCACAATCACAGAGCTGTGTGCCCAATTGGAGCCTGACTTGATATCTGATATCTGTCATCCAACTAGGATCCCCCCTCTTGTGCAAGTGCTATCAGTGCTCCATTTCTTGGCAACTGGTACTTTTCAAGTGACAATGGACTTGGCAGCAAGAATGTCACAGTCAATGTTCTCAATCGTGCTGGCAAGAGTGTTGTCTGCCTGGTAAAACACATGTGCAGGTACATTGCTATCCCCAGGTGGAAGATTTTGCCACTGTGAAGGCAGGATTGTATGCAATCGGACATTTCCCCAATATTATTGGGGTGATTGATGGTACACATATTGCGTTACCCCACCTGCACAGAATGAACAGGTGTTTAGGAATCATAAGAGTTTCAACTCACTGAACGTGCAAATGGTGTGCCTGGTGGACCAGTAAATCTTCCACGTCAATGCTAAGTATCCTTGGTCAGTACATGATGCCTTTGTTCTGAGGAATAGCAACATCCCAAATGTGATGACCCAACTACAGAGGCACAGGTTGTGGATAATAGGTGAGCCTTGATCCCCACCGACTGTATGTTAGGGTAAGCCTTCAGGTGTCATCCCCAAATCATTGTGGGAAGCTAAATGTGATCCCTTAATACTTTCAGGTGACTCTGGCTACCCATACCTATCCCTTTGAGGAATGCCAGGATAGGGACAGATGAAAGTTATTATGAGGCGCATGGGCAAACCAGACAGATCATCGAGAGGACCTTCGGGCACCTATAGGCCAGGTTCAGGTGCCTCCATCCGACAGGTGTATCCCTGTGCTACTCACCCGAGAAGGGCTGCCAGATAGCAGTGGCATGCTGCATGTTACACACCCTGGCCCTCAGATGGCATGTACCCTTTCTGCAGGAGGAGGAGACTGAGATGCCCCTGTGGCAGTAGTAGACCCTGAGGACAGTGAGGATGAAGAGGCTGAGGACGAAGACAACAGAACATCAGTAATCAATCAATACTTCCAATGGTACACAGGTGAGACAGAGCAACTGACCATTCCTAAGACTTTTGATGTATTTTGTGTGGCTGTCGCATGATGGTCATTAACTTCTTTTGCATCTCAACTTACTGGCACCTATGGCTTGTCTTTTTTTTTTTGGTGTTGTATTTTTTTATTGTTAATTGCATCATATTACATAGTATAGTGAACAGTCTGTTAACCTAGGCCATTTCTGTTTCCAATCAGGTTTTCTCATAGGGAAGACAATAAGTACAGTTTTACATTCTGTGAGTCATTATCAATACACATGTCTGTTTTTTCTAGGCATTATACATGTACAATTGTTATTTTATATCTCTCTTGTCTATTGCTATGCCATTTGCCAGAGTTGCAGCTTTTTTCTTATAATAATGCATATACAATCAGAGATATGTTAAACGATTCAATTAAACCAACTTATAAAAGAGGAGGGAGAGAACAAAAAAACAAGGATCCATTTGCTCCATGATGTCCTTGTTATACAATTCTACTGTAATAACAGTCGGGGTCAATACTAACCAGGTGTCCCATTTGCCATCTCCTTGAGTCTCCCAGGAATATGCTGCTAGTCATTTAAAAAGTGTGAGTCATAATGTTTCATGGTAAGGGTGGGATACGGTCAAGGGTAGTGGGGGACCATTAAGAGTGTACTGAGGGATATAAAGAAAAGTAGTGATTAGTGTGGGTCGTGAAAATGGGAGAAGGAAGGGGGGGTGGTGGGTGAGGGGGAGAGGTGTCTGGGTAGGAATCTAAGGGTATAGAAAATGTAGAGTAGGGAGGGAGGGTATGGAAGGGGTAAGGGAAAAGAGGGCGTATATATGGATTGTATTAGTGTCCATGGTATCTAATAGGCAGAAGAAGAATAAGAAAGTGGCAACGATAGTAACAATAAAAATCACTGTAATAATAATTATGTTAATATTAGTAGTGATATTAGTAGTGTTAGTGATAGCGATAGTGACCAAGGGGAGGGGGGTCATGTGAATTCAAAAGGCAAATCATTATAGTGGCTGCTTCCATATGAAGAGAAAAATAGAGCCAGACTATAAAGTGTTATGAGATGTTTTGGGGCAGGGGGGTGTGGTGGGGGGGGGAATGGATCGGGGAATGACACGGTAATATGAACATCAATAATATGTATAAGGATTGGGATATGAATAACAGAAAAGGTTATGCCAAAAAGGTCAATGAATAGTGGATGGTGAGCAGCGGTTTTTATCATAGGTTATACGGTAGCTTTCTACCTTTCTACCGGGGTGGGGGGGTCATCTGAATCCAGGAGGGTAGGGATAATGTGTTAGGTATGGGTGGATGTACCTGCATGGGTATGGTAGCAGGAATGGTATATTCCCACTACGTGGTATTTTGTGGAGTTCTCTAGGGGTAATCTGGTCCTAATGTCCGGAGATGAAGGATGACCAGGTCTGGAGAAACACCTCCGTTCTGTCCTGTAAACTGTAGATAAGTCATTCGTGTGTGGCTGCTTGGTACATTGCTGTCAACCATTCATCATGGGAGGGGACAGTCGGTGCACGCCAGTGTCTAAGGATGCATAATTTGCCCGTTGCTAGCGCGGTGTGTAGGAGTCTACTTTGAATTTGTGTGATCTTATGGAGTTCTCCCATGTCGTGTAGCAATAGTAGAGATGGGGTGAGAAGTGGTGGGAGGGGTAGTGATTCTCAGAGGGTGTTTCCCACTGTTCTCCAAAAAGGTTGTACGGCTGCGCAATCGTGTAGGATATGGAGTAAGTCACAGTGTGTGTGTGGGCATCTCCAGCAGTTTGCATGGGGGAGAAGTCTTGCCATATGTAATTTTTGTGGGGTCCAATACCAATCATGTGGTGTGTTAAAGAGGCAGAATTTCAGACAAGCCTCGCGTGCTCCGCGGTCCCTGGCTTCAATCAGGTCAGTCCAGTCCTTCAGGTCATATTCAGTTTGTAGGTGCATCTGCCATTTGTTTTTGAGGGAAGTCAGGAGTGGGAGTGAGAAGAGATGGCGATTCAGCAATGCCTGGAGTCCCGATATCGCACCTTTCATCTTCCCCCATGTCTCTAGATAGTGTAGTATAGGAGAGTGCGGGAGCTGTCGGGGAAGGGTACCTAGTCTCTGTTTAAGACAATGTCTGAGTTGGAGGTAACGCCATGAGTGGTATTCCGGGAGGTTGAATTCCACCTGTAGGTCCCTAAAAGTTTTCCAGGTTTTCCATGATATAAGTTGGTCCACTCGTCTGATGCCTTGTTGACCCCAATCCTTCCAGGTAATAGTTTTCCCTCCGATTTGGAACCCTTTGTTGCCCCATAACAGAGCCCTGTCATGTAAGTGCGGGTCTATCTTAAGGAGCCGATGTACACGCTGCCAGGTTTTCTTCATGGCTCCTATCATAGGATTGGTGGGTCGGGGGCATTTTTTGGCTTGTATCGTATAATAGCTGGAGGCCCTAGGGGGCCCCTGTAAGGGCTCGTTCTACGTCCACCCATAGCGGCGGGGTTATTACAGTCGGGAGTAGGAGGGCCATTTGTGAAAGATGTAACGCGTACGAATAGTGTTCGATCGAGGGAAGGCTCAGTCCACTGCATTCCCGACGGGCTATCAAGGTGGTTTTGGGTAGTCGTGGGGGCATGGATCCCCAAGCAAAGGAGCGGATACAGGTAAGGGGATCTGTAAGGGGAGCATACCTAGGACATATAGGAACCTCGGCAAGGTTACCATCCGCACCGCCTGTACTCTGCCCCACATGGAGAGGTTCATTTGGCCCCATTTCTCAAAGTCCCGTTTCATGGTATTGATCAGTGGGTCTATATTGTCTGACACCACATTGACCAACCCTGTATTTACGTCAATTCCTAGATATCTTAGTTGAGAGTGTTTCCATTTAATCGGTAAGCCTTGTATGGAGGCACTCACTGTGACTGGGGAAAGTGGTAGAGCTTCGCACTTGTCCCAATTGATTCGATATCCTGATATGCATTCAAATTCCGTTAGAATATCCCTCAGGGCATTGATGGAAGTGGGCAGGTCAGTGAGGGTAAGTAAGATATCATCTGCGTATAAATATATGTCAGATTTTCTGCCTGGTAGCAGGATTCCTGATATGAGGTTGGAACTACGGATGGCTGCCGCCAGAGGCTCCACCGCAAGTAGAAATAGGAGGGGTGATAGTGGGCATCCTTGACGTGTCCCTCTCCGGATCTCAAAAGTGTCCGATAGGAACCCCCCACAGTTTACCTGTGCTGTCGGGGAGCCATATAGGAGGCGCACCTTGTTAATGAAGCCTTCTCCTAACCCGAATCGTTTCAAGATTTCGAAGAGGTACCACCATTCTATTCGGTCGAACGCTTTCTCGGCATCCAACGAGAGGGCTAGAGCTTCTTCTTGTGTATTGCGGGTGGCCCAAATGGCATGGAAAAGTGTGCGGAGGGGATTCCTGGAGGAGCGGCCCGGTACAAAGCCTACTTGGGAGTGATGGATTAACGAGGGAATAACTTTTTTAAGGCGAGTGGCCAGTATTCCCACTAATATTTTAATATCTCCATTCAATAAGGAGATAGGGCGATAGTTTCCACTAAGAAGTGGGTCTTTTCCGGGTTTCGGCAAGACTGTGATAGTGGCTTTATTAGACATAGGATGTATGGAGCCTTCCCTTTCGGCCCCTTGAAATGCCTCGTATAAGACGTCTACAGTGTCGGTTCCCGTCCATTTATAGAATTCAGATGTAAACCCAACCTCACCCGGTGCTTTGTGATATGATAGATTAGCTATTGCTTGTTGTATCTCTTCCTTACTAATATCCCCTTCTATAAGAGCCCTGCCTTCATCTGTAAGATGGGGGATGTGCGTCCTCTGCAGGAATGCGTCTAAGCGGGCAGTGTCTTCCGATGTTTCTGAGGAATATAAAGTTTGATAGTACCGCCCGAATTCTTCTGCAATCGCCTGGGGGTGTGTAATGAGTAAGTTATCCTGGGTGTGTAGTGCCGGTATAGCAAGTGCTGTTTCCTGTTGGCGTAGTTGGGCAGCCAGTAAGCGGCCCGCTTTCTCTCTGTGCTCATAGTGGCGTCCCTTCAGCCATTGTAGGGCATATTCTGCCTGTGAGGTGTAGAGGGTGTTAAGCTCCATTTTAGCCTGTTCTAGGGAGCGGCGATTGAGGGGGGTGGGTTGCTGTGTGTATTTCCTCATGGCTTGTGTTATTGTGTCTTCTAACGTGTGTTGTCGGGCCCGTCTATGGGCATTGGAGATAGCTGCATCTCTCATTAATTGCCCTCTGATAGTTGCTTTCGCCGCAGCCCAGAGAAGTTGTGGTGAGGTCACTGAGCCTTTATTGTCCTTCAAGTATGTGGCCATATGGGTCTTAAGTTGTTCCTTCCCAGTCGGGGATCAGTATCTAGTGTTAGGGAGGCGCCAGGGTTTACGGCCGGGTGTAATCATTCCGAGTTCCAGGGTTATTACTACCGGAGAGTGGTCTGATAGTGCAGCTACCAATATTTCTTTTGACTTAACCGCTTGTAGTATTCTATGATTAGGTAAGAAATAGTCTAGCCGTGACTGGGTCCCGTGGACCGAAGAGACAAAAGTATATTTCCAATTGGAAGGGTGGGAGAGACGCCAACAATCTATTAGGCCATGATCTGAGAGGATGTCTTTGAAAACGGCTCTATCTGCATTGTTGCCCGCGTCAAGACCAATTGATCGGTCTAGAATGGCATCTTGGACTATGTTCCAGTCCCCCCCAAGAATATATTGTGAGGCACCTATCTGTGTCAGAAGACGGTTGAGGAAAAAGGTACGCTTCGAACCGGTGGGGGCGTATTTGGAGCCTATGCATATTGTGGAGGATCCCACCACTAGCTTAGCCAGTACGTAGCGTCCCTCTGGGTCATGTCATGTTTTAATTAGTCGGAATTGCAGGGAGCGACGCAGGAGTATTGCCACTCCACATTTTCTTCCTGTTCCCTGTGTACCTGCCAACATGGGTGGTATTCCGCTGTATATTACTTTTCCCACCCAATCTCTACGTAGTTTCTCAGATTCCGTCAAGGAGAGGTGTGTTTCCTGTAGTAGAGCAATGTCGGTATGTTTGGAGCGGAGATAGGACAGTATCTTCTGTCGTTTCATATAGTGGGTCATGCCGTGTACATTCCAGGACAGTGCCGTGAGTGGGGTTGTCGATCCCGAGGGCGCCGGGTGTGTCATGGTTTATGGTGTATTGAATATGTTATGGTCCGTGTGGTGGGACCAGGAAGTAAGTAAGGACTGGGCTGAGAGGCGAGGAATATGGATTTCTTGTTCAGTTAGGCCTTGGGAGGTTTGGAGAGTTCCCCTTGGTCACAATACGAAAAATATAGAAGAGAAGGGAAAAGAAAAGAAAGGGAGGGAGGAGGATGGAGAGTAATAGCGTGGAATGTACAGAGAGAGACGGACAGCGATTAAAAATAATTGATAAAAGTAATAAAGAATAAATAGGAAAAGGAAAAAGAAATAGCAAATGGAAATTGGTCAGAGGATGAAAACACTCACTACTGTCTAAAATCTTCAAATCTGCGGGTCTAACCTGTAAGGCCCGCGCTCCGGTCGGGTATTATATCAATGAGGCATGATGAGGGAATAGATGCTTCGTTCCTGGTATCATGGGACCTCCGGGGGGGGGGGGGTGGCCCAGTCGTGTGGGTGCATAAATGGGTGCATGAGGTGCCGGGTGGGCTGGGCACGGGCCCAGAGTAGTTGTTATGGTCCAAGAACGAGAAGGGAGGGGGAGAGGGACGGGCCCGGGGCCATGTGTCACAGGACCTCCCGCTACACGTTCTGTGCTTATCATCTGTTAAGACATCTTAGAATATGAGAATTCTTAGTATCTTATGATGGCCTGCGGTGTTGCATTTTGAGTGTTCGTCCGGGAGCATGCCCCTTGTGGTAGTCTTGGAGCCGCCATGACCTGAGTTGTGTTAGTCTGATTACTCTCTTCAGTGCGATTGTTATATGCCTGAGAGTTAGCTGTGCTGTTCTACAAGTATACCTATGTGTTACATTGTGGCAATCAGCATTTGATAAATGTGTTTTTAGTAGGTCCCCACTCCCCTATTGGGTGAGCAGCAGATGTGGTGAATGGGCGTGTCACTTATCTGTCCCAAGGTGAAGAGTAGATGTTCTAGAAGCGGGTCAAATCCCCGAGGCAGCTGTCCTACTGTGGGTTTAGTGTTCAGCATGCTGATCTTCTGATGGTGGTTTCAGGGGGGAGCGGGATTTGTCTCTGCCTGTGTCTTGAGTGTGATCAATCACTGCTTGCAGGATGTGCTCCCGGGATTCCTGTGTCTTTGGGGACCGATCATATCCTCGGCCTCTTTTTTGCGAAGGGGACGTTGAGTCTGGGGCCATGGAGTTGACAGACTAATAGCAGTTTCTGTATGCACCGCTGGGGAGTCCGGACGGCCGGGGGCGGTGTCCATAGATTGCGGGGTCACACTATGTAGATAAGCGCTGAGGTCCTCGGGGTCAGTGAAGTCTCTGGATGTGCTGTGGTGTGTGATCCACATACGTGCTGGTTCAAAAAGACCATACTTAGGGGGTCATTCTGACCGCCAGGGCCAACGACCGCGGAAGCACCGCCAACAGGCTGGCGGTGCTTCTGGGGCCATTCTGACCGTGGCGGTACAGTCGCGGTCAGAAAAGGGAAAGCGGCGGTTTCCCGCCGGTTTTCCGCAGCCCCAGGGAATCCTCCACGGCGGCACTGCAAGCAGCGCCACCATGGGGATTCCGACCCCCTTCCCGCCATCCTGTTTCTGGCGGTTTTCACGGCCAGAAACAGGATGACGAGAACGGGTGTTGTGGGGCCCCCTAACAGGGCCCCATTAAGATTTTCAGTGTCTGCTTGGCAGACACTGAAAATCGCGACGGGTGCAACTGCACCCGTCGCACACCAGCAACTCCGCCGGCTCCATTCGGAGCCGGCTTCCTCGTTGCTGGGGCTTTCCCGCTGGGCAGGCGGGCAGCCTTTTGGCGGTCGCCCGCCAGCCCAGCGGGAAAGTCAGAATGACTGCGGTACGGTCTTCTGGCGGTTCCCACCAGGCGGGCGGCTTCCGCCGCCCGTGGGGATCAGAATGACCCCCTTGATGTCTAGAGATCTTAGTTGCGGACGTAGGGCAAGAAATGCTCTTCTTCTGTCATTCGTTAACCTCGAGAAGTCTGTTGCCACTCTGATTTTGTGTCCATCCAGTGATATCGGTTGTCGTGCTTTAGCTGTTGAGATGACCTGGCGGGCTTGTTCATGGCGCAGGAAACATGCGATGATAGGGCGCGGTTTATTTGCAGACGCTTTGTGTGAAGGACCAATTCTGTGCACCCTCTGAAATTCTGGAGGTGGTGAAAACTCTATGCCGAAGTGGTTGGTCAGCAGTGAGCTAAGAAAGGTTTTGATATCGGATCCTTCTTTTTGTTCCGGTATACCGAAAAAGCGTACATTGTCTCTACGACTTCAGTCCTCCAGTTCAGTAAGTTTAGCTCTGAGCGACTTTAGTTCTTCTTCCTGATCAGGGGTTGTCACTATATGGTCTTCTACTGCCGACAGGCGCTGATCTAGGTTATTTGCTGTTTCTCTGAAGCCTGCTATATCAGCGCGGATTGAGGAGGATGCTAAAGTTAAGTCTGTTATTTTTAAGTCCATTGCCTCCAGGCGTCGTCCAACTGAGGCAATCTCTTGCAGTATACGGTCTGTGGCGTCTAGTGCAGGTTGATCTACCAGGGGAGATGTATGCCCCTGTGATGCCGTTTGTGCCGTCATAGCTTTGGGTTGAGAAATGGCTTCCGAGAATAGCAGTTGACGAGAATGTTTACCTGCGGTCTTGGCGTTGGGCATTGTTCTCAAGGGGTGGATATCAATTAGGAGATATTATTTTAAGAGCTAGCACTTGTAGGTCCACGGAAAGTTTTCCTCGACTTCCAAGGATGGGTCAGACCTTGGAGTATAGGATCTGCTGTGGTCTGCTAAGCTTTAGAGCGTGATCTATAGATCTATAGAGGATTAGAATATGCTCAGTTTCTGATAGAGGTCCATTGATATAAAGCTGAATGAATTTGAGTGTGATGCAGCGTGCAACAGGGGGGGGTATCTTGTCTATGTTTTATTTTAGATCAGTCTCTTATTGTGGTACCCAGTATCATGGTTCTTGTTTTTGGGAGGGCAATTGGCTGTTTGGTTGGAGGGTCGGGTTGCGTAGTGCGACACGTGTTGTTCTACTCTTCTTTCTTCTTCCTATTCCTATTCCGGCTTTCCTCCCCCTTCTTTGCTTATTTATCATTCCTTAAGTGAGAAATCTTTGTCCCTCTGTTGCTCTTTGAGATCCTTTCTCTGTCTCCCTTTTGTCTTCCTTCCCCCTTTTCCTCTGCCTCCCCTCTGGGTGTCGTGGAGATTCTTATTCTTTGCGCGGTAGGTCATAAACAAGGGGGGGGGAGTATGTCCTTTGTTTGCTGCTGGTGGTGTCGCTAGATAATGGTGTTTGAGAGGTCTCACCGTCTCAGCGTGCGGTCTCCTTCAGGCACTATTTAGTCCTCGTGTGATATTGCTTCTTTTCCTTTCCGCTGTGGTCGTCCTCAGGCCTAGGTTCCTCAGTGGTCCATCCTCCTCGGGGTCCCCTCTCCCTCCATCCGCATGAGGGGGCAGTGCGGCGCTCCAGCACCCGGGGAGCCGAGGAGGAAGAGGGCCGATCCGGGCGCCTCCCTCGCGACGCGTCCCGGGCCCGTGTGGCACCGCACCTTAGTCCGCGGCTCCGTGGAAGCTCGGAGGCCGCATTTGCTCTCGCGTCTCCGGACGCGTCTGCCATCGCTCGGGTCCCACAACTTCGCCCCTCTGGAGGCCCCCTCCCTCCACCAGCCGGGAGGCCACACTAGGGGTCGTGGTCATGATCGCACGGGGAAAGACCCTCTGTTTGGCAGCTTGACCTGCCCGGTGCACGGAGATCTTTTCTCAGGCGGCCATTTTCTTCGACCGCCAGACCACGCCCCCATGGCTTGTCATTTTACAGATGTTGGTGATATGACAACTGTGTACTGATGTGCGCTGACTACAGACAGCTACAGGCCCTTATTTCTATGCTCTCATAGTGTTCAAATCATTTGCACTAGATGTGACTGTTTCCATGCACATTTTCAAAACATAAAACACTAGTAGTCAAGTTGTGTTCAAGGGTATTTATTGTAGTGCTAAGAAGTTGAGGGGAAGTGCAATGGAATGGGGTGATGATGGAGGAAGGTCCAGGGTATTGTTCCAATCTGTTTGTAGCACAGGTCCAGCGTCCAAGTGGCCATAGGAAGGGGAGCAAAGGCAGTTCCAAGTGGACAAGGTGACAGTGTGAGACACAAGGGGGACAGTCAGGAGACTCTCATTTCCTGGCAGTGGTTCTGGAGGGGCAAGTGTTCCTGGCTTCTCTCTGGTTCACAGAGAATGGGGTGGTTATGCAGGGGGAGGGGTGCCAGTGGCCTGTGGGTCCTGTGCTGGGGCCTCCTACCCACTAGTAGCAGTGGAAGTGGGGGGTTGGTCAATGGACTGGCTGTGGTAAAGGCCCTCTGGTGTGCTGTTGCCTCCCTCATGATGTTGGCCATTTCTGCAGGCACCCCTGCTATGGAGATCTGGGTGGTGTTGATGGCCTGCAAGTCCTCCCTGATCCCGTGATACTGTCCCTCCTGCAGCCACCTGTTCTTCTGTACGTTGTCAAGGATCTGGACCCATCGTGTCCTAGGAATGTTGGTAGGCTCCCAGGATCTCAGAGAGTGCCTCCTGGAGAGTCGGTTCCCTGGTCCTGTCCTCCCCCTGGTGCACAGCAGTCCTTCCAGTAACCCTGTTCGCCTGTGCCTCTGTCCCCTGAACGGTGTGCCCACTGCCACTGACCCCAGGCCCCTGATTGTCTTGGGGCAAGGTGTGGACTAGGGTGCCTGTACAGGTGGGCACTCTGCGGATTGATGTGTCCAGGGGACAGAGGTGTGGGTATGCTGGATGAGTGCTGTGGTGTTGGATACCTATGGGGAGGCTCTTTGGTGGACTGTGAATGGGCTGGGGTGTCCACCTGTCCAGTAGTCCCTGATGGGCCAGGTAGTTGTTCCAGATCCTGAAGTCCAGAGTTACTGTTATCACTGGGGGCATCTTCTGTTGGGAGGACTGGATAGTCGTGGCACATCCTCTCTGCTGAGATTGACTGGGTCACTTGTGGGGATGTAAGTGATGTATTATGCTTCATGTCTGTGACATATTGTACATCCTTGGCTTCCCCTGTATCGTTGATGTTGCCATGCCACCTTTTGCTTGTGTATGCTGATGTATTGTGTGATTGTTAGTTCCCCTATGCTGTGAATGCTTTGGTGATGGGTGTCCATGCAAGGCTTGGAGGGCTGTGCATGCATTGTTATAACATGCAGGGCTGGGCACTGTGGTTACTCATATGTGTAGGTGCAGTGTGCGGGATGTAGTGGAGTGATGGGAGTGAGGGTGTGGTGGTGTGATGGCATCCATGTATGATGGGTGATAAGAAGTAAATCTTGACTCACCAGTTTCCAGTCCTCCGGCTACTCCAGCGAGTCCCCCAGGATGCAGTAATGCCAAGACTTGCTCCTCCCATGCTGTGAGCTGTGGGGGAGGAGGTGTGGGTCCACCGTCAGTCCTCTGTATAGACTGCCTTGCTGCTATGGAATGTACCTTCCCTGTAGGTCGTTCCACCTCTTCCTAATGTTGTCCCCTGTTCTTGGATGCTGTCCCACAGCATTCACCATGTGCACGATTCTCTGCCATAGCTCCATCTTCCTTGCAATGGATATCTGCTGTACCTGTGCTCCAAACAGCTGTGGCTCTACCCTGACTATTTCTCCTACCATGACCCTTAACTCCTCATTAGTGAAACGGGAGTGCCTTTGTGGGGACATGGGTGTTGTGTGGTGTGTGTTGGTGAAAGTGTGTTGAGTAATATGGTGGGGTGTGTGTTATAGGGTGTGTGAGGGATGTATGGGTGCAAGTGGTGTGTGTGTGTCTAGTTGTCTCTGTGCTCTTCGTGTCAATCTCCTGGCAGTAATTGTTGTTTGGCGAGGGTTGTGGGTAATGTGGGTGTGTGTTTTATAGTGATGTGGGTGGATGTGGTGTGTGTATTAGTGTCAGGTGCGTGTTTTTAGTATTGGCCAATATAGTATTGTTTTGTATGTGGGTGTCCATTCTGAGTGCGGTGGCCATTGAATGTCTGCTGTGGTGATTCGTGGGTCATAATGTGGTGGGCGTTGTTCTGTTGGCGTAACAAGATGGGTATTGGGATTACCACTTTAGCACTGACTTTTGGGTTTGCAGATTTGTGTACATGTCTGTATTGTGTCAGATTGGTGTGTGTGCGCGTGTGTATGTGTATGTTATAATATGGCAAAGGATATTCACCACTGCAGCGGTATGTTGGTGGCCGTCACTGCAGCGATAAGTGGAACTTACCACAAATGTGATAGTGAGGGCCTTAATCTTTACAAATTCATATTTCAGGTTCCCTTAATTGGATAAAGATAAAATCTATTTTTATGAATTGGTGTGGGATTTTTATTGTGTTTTGTGTTTTACTTATTTACTGTTTTCTGGTTATGAAATGCTTTACACACCTGTCTCCTATGTTAAGCCAATCTGCTCATTGCCAAGCTACCAAGGGTTGAGCCATGATTAATTTATTAAGTCCTTGACTGGACCTAGTAAGGGTTTGTAGCCTATTTCTAACTGTAGGTACCTACATCTCCTTACCAATAATCCACTTAACAACATCCCCAAAATACAAAAGTGGGAATGAGTCTCTGCCAAAATACTATTGTCTAATTGCCCCAGCTGATAAGAGGTAAATACTTTGCAAGGACCTTACTTGAAAAGTTCATGATCTGGGCAATGGGAAATGCATTAATCCCACTCAACCAAACCGGTTTCTCAAAAACCTCTGGGATGGCTATCAACATGATGACCACTGCACTATTGAGAATGTGAAAGCTTTAATTGATTTTAGGGCACCTTTCAACCATGTGGACCGGGCCAATCTCTGGAGCAAGTTGGCAAATTGGGGTATTCCACAAACTCTCCTAGACATGCTAATTGTCCTTCATACGGATACATGGGTGTAGATGAAGCTGGGTGAAGTGATGCACCTTTCAAGGCTAATACAAACAACCAAAAGATTAAAGCAGGGGCGTGTCCTGGCACCCACACCTTTTAAAATATTCCTGACTGATCTGTTGCTGGCACTTGAGAATTCCCATGCTCTGGGACTGAGGGGCTTATCACTGTCGAGCTTCCTGCTGATGATATAGTTTTAGTCAGCCACCCTCAAGTGGGCCTGCAATACCTACTCCACACAGTATAAAAATACTGGACTAAGCATCAATTTAAAAAAGACGCGCACCATGTCCATTAATTACAACCGGAAAAAGCTATTGGCCTGGTATTGGGGCAATACTGCTATCATGTCAACAGTGACATATAAATATCTAGGGGTAATAGAGGATAAGGACGGCAACTTTACAAGCCAAAGGGAAGCAATAAAATGGAAAGGGCTATCATTGGCAACGTCACTAGAAAATCCAAGAGCAAAGCTGAAAGGGCCAACACTGTCCCCTCTCCTCTAAGTACTGCAAGATAAACTGCTACTGACAATAACATATGGCAGTGAACTCCAAAGGGGCAGAGGCACAAAATCCTTGATGGCACTGTAGTGAAAGCATACAGAATATTCTTTGGCCTATCAAAGTACACCTACCAGGTACAGATCAGGCTGTAGTTCGGTCTATCAAAACAGTCCTTAACAAGACAAGGAGCTTTCATTATCTTCTAGTAAGGCGCCGGCTGGCACACTCAACCACTACCTATGGTGGAAGTTACAACAGAGAGAAACATGCCCAGCTGAAACCTACCTTAAAGACTTTGTGGTTATGACCTGGTTAACTGAGCTGTGAGTAGCCTGACGAGTGACACTATGTTTAAAAAAGCTGAGTGGATATCAATCAACTTTCAATCATAAGTGAAAGACAAGGCAACCACATGCCTGGATGGTCTTGCACATCTATACCATGTTAGCACCCAGGAAAATACCTAGGTCTAGGTTTTTCCAGATTTTTTAAAGAGCAATTTCTGAAATACCATCTGGGGCTGTTGCTCTGCTCCCAGCAATTCTCCTACTGTCAGAAAGTTGATACAATGAAGGTCTGTAGACTGTGTGGCAAGAACTTGGAAGATACACCACACTTGTGTACCTGCAAGGGACTATTGAAGGAAAGAAGAAAGCAGCAAAAAACGTATTTTAACCAAAGCGAGATCCATTCTCGGAGACAGGCAGTGATGGCCTGCTTAACCTCTGGAGACTCTCAACTGATTTGTTGATTTGTAAAATTTCCTGCACTGATGTCTAAAAAAATGCCGAAAGACAACACGGAGTAGCCTTGGCCTGAATTCTTCCTTGACTCTTCCTGTATACAGTTGTAATGCAATGTGTTTACCTATCTATTGTCAATATTGAAGTGACTGCCACATGGATGCTCATGTTAATACTTGCAGATGGGCCCTGAAGGCTGGAGAGTACCCTAAGTTTTTTATTAGATGACCCCAAGTAAGTTATGCAGCACTTTTGTTGCAATTGCCGAAGCAACTGGTTACTGTATTTGGTTTATTTAGAGTGGATCTTCTGCCAAGAAATTTGAAAAAGCAGCAGCCCCTTGCCTCAAAACTTGAAGCAGCAGCCATGTGGAAGCTTAGCATCACATGCATATGGGCCGTGAGGGCAAAAGGGGGCCCCTGTCTTCTTTCATTTTAGGCGCTCCAAGAAATGTACAAGACACTTTTGGCTTTTATATATATATATTTTTTGCATTGGCAATTTGGAGCCCAGCCTTTGTACTTGAGCTCACAGGGAAGGGCTCTCAGCCTGAAACCAGATAAAATGGTAGCTCTAAGAAGTGTTCCTACAACCTAATAGTGCTCCTGGTCTCAAAAATTAGTTTAAGTCTAGGTGGGGGAGGAGGGCTTAACAAATGTTGTTTCTCCATACAGGCTGGGATTTCCAACATTTGATTTGAAACCAGATTTTTTTTATTACTTGTATTCTATTGTTTTATGATTGTTTTAGCAATGGTTTTGTGTAACTATGTAATGAAAATAAACTTGACTTGAAACTTGAAGTCTTACAACTCAGTCTCCTCAATACTGCATCCCAGCCAATAACTTCTGCTTCCCTTGTCCAGATGTCTAACGTATGCGTCAAGGTACATTTTCAGAATTATTTCAAGGCAGGAAGCTTTTCAAGACATATCCACAGAATCAGAGTTATTTTCAGGGGAATTATCCCACTTATGACTATTGATTAATGGCTCTTTTATGTGATTTTTACAATATAAAGGCTCATTTCGATAATATTGTCTTTTCATACCTTAAAGAAACTTCTAAAAACATGCTATGCCATCAGCAATTATTTAGTTGTTATATATCTGTCTAGTGATGTAATTGATCCCATACTTGGACAGAATGCAATTAAGTAGCTAATGTATTGGGGAATATTAAGCTAGAGCTTTGTTGCTTTAGTGTATAAAATTATCAGTGTAATGAATTATATATACACACACATTAGTGTCAATAAAATGTAAAGTATTGAATGCAGCAAAATCACAGAAAATGTGCCTATACTAAACAAAATCATTAAAAGAGTATTTTCTTTATTAAAAACACATCAGTTGAAGGCAGAGTGGTGGTTGAAATCACCAGAGTCATGGTGTTCTATAGCCAAAGGATCATGGGCCCAATTACACGCCACATTCTAGGAAGGGCACACTAAAGGCACCTCCTGAGAGCCTGTTTGTCTATGAGCCTGTTTGTGCAATATGGCACAGATACTCAGGTGAACAAGTTCCTTCATTTGTATTTTATCAAGACCAAATGCACTTGAGAACCACCCCATTCATATTACTTACACCCCCATATTTGTGGTACACATTTATGCACCCTTTCTATAAACACAGTAGTCAAAGATGTATGTCACTCTCCATGCATCATGAAATCTTTCCATTATCCATGGGGCATGTAAGAAGTTTTTTTTTTCTTAGAATCAGTTCACAGTATTAGGACTGTCATATTATCAGCCCCAAAATATTGTGATACAAAATGTACTTGCCTTAAAAGCAGCTTAAAAAGTATTGCCACTCAATACACACTATGTAAAGTACAAAATGTTTGAACATATAAATATTGTCAACAACAATGTAAACAATGCAATTGAAAATACAACATTAAGCATAAAAGTATACAAAGCAAATGTACTGTTTTCCAATATCAGAAAGGAGTTTCTTACATCTTCCTGTGCTGGGAGGGTGGAGGGCCTGACACTTACGTATTACAAGGACTGTTGCCTGGCCTCACACAAAGGAATGCCAAACCCCCTACTGGGACCCTGGCAGACAGGATTGAACTGAAAGGGGACCTTGTGCACTTCTAGGCCACTCTTTGAAGTCTCCCCCACTCCAAAGGCACATTTGGGTATTCAAACAGGGCCTCTGCCCCTACCAACTTAAACACTTCCTGGAGAAGATAACCTGAACCAGAACCTGCATCCTGCCAAGAAGACCTGCCTGGATGTCCAAAGGACTCCCCTATCTGCTTTCTGTGAAAGACTGTTGCCTTGCTGTTGTCCTGCTGCCTTGCTGCTCTCTGGCTGTGGTGAAGAAGTGGTCTCTAAGGGCTTGGATAGAGCTTGCCTCCTGTTCCCTGAAGTCTCAGGACCAAAAAGACTTCATCTCTACATGAAGGACTCCTTGTGTGACGAAATTCGACATACGGCCTCCCAGAAAAGATGCACAGCCTGCATCGCCATGAAAAATTCAGCGCTGAACCAGAACAATATACCCTGACTGCGCATCAAGAAGATCGACGCAGCGCCAGCGCAGCGACCGGGAATTCGATGCACGGCCCACCGGATCGACGCACAGCCGAGCTGGGACAATGCAGCCCAACTTCCAGAGAGAAATCACTGCAGCGCCTGCTCTGCGGTAGAAAATATGACGCAACGTCCACTGAATCGACACAGCTCCTGCGACTTCGTCCTGCCAGGAAATCCATGCATTGTCCCCGGGGCATCTGAAAACCCTTCAACCCGAAGAGGATCCACGACCAAGCACTGGAAAACTAAATTACACATAGCCATGTGTGGCCAGAGAAATCGACGCACACCCCTTTGTTTCCATGCATCTCCTCCTCTGCGGTTCTTTGTAGAGATTTTGCACGCAAACCAGGTACTTTGTTCTTAAAAGAGACATTGATTGCTTTTAAGAGACTTAAGCACTTGATATCAGTTTTAAAGTGATATCTCAACATATACTTATTGCATTTTAATCGTTTTGACCTGTACCTTATCAGATAAATATTGTATATTTTTCTAAACACTGTGTGGTGCATTTTTGTGGTACTATATGATGTTATTGTATGATTTATTGCACACATACTTTACACATTGCCTTTTAAGTTAAGCCTGACTGCTCAGTGCCAAGCTACCAGAGGGTGGGCACAGGATAATTTGGATTGTGGGTGATTTAGAGTGAAGGTCCTTGCTTGGACAGGGGTAACCTGACTGCCAACCAAAGACCCCATTTCTAACACATCACATTTTGGGCACTTGTCCACAATCTGTGTTGGGTAATTTCTCGCCTTCAGTTTGGCGGCAAGGTCCTTAGTTGGGCTCTTAAAATGTTCTATGTTGCTGCAATTTCGCTGAATCCTTAAGAATTGACTAGAAGGCAAATGTTCTCTCAGGGAACATGGATATACTGTGAAATAGCATCTATGGCTTTGCAGACATCTAAATAGAGCCTGCAGACTGCCTACTCTGCTGACAGATCATCCAACAGAACAATGACAGAAGGTCCAGATCCACCTAGAGCTAAGCCAGGCGCTCTCTTCTTAAGTGACATCCATCCAATTTACTACAAAAATACTTTAGATTCCTTAATCTGTTTCCTGTGGTTGTGTTAATTGTGAATATTTCCATTCTTCAACAAGCTATGAAGTGTTTTTGGTTGAATGTGTTGGGGCTAGAATGTGTTTTCAGAGTTCAATTGGGTTGAGGGAGGTAGGCTCTCAAGTGTCAGGAAAATGTGCTAAATACAATTGCATTGTTTAAGTGATAGAGTAAGGGCCAGTTTTAAGGAAAGTGTCACTGCACCAGTGGAGAGCCACTTTTCTTGGGCCCCTTAGTGCCCCCCCAATTTCACAATGTGTGCACCACAACTAAGATATGGTGCACCATTGCAGTAGTTAGAGAACTAGTGTCAACATTTTTGATGATAGTTTGGAGCTTTGCAGGATTAGTGTCAAAAATGTCGACACTAATCCTGCAAAGCCTTTTGAGGCCCATTGTAAACAATGGTGTGCTTACTTTTAATACCTGCTCTGAGAAGGCATTAAATGTGGCACAAAAAATAATACAAAATATTCTTTGTGCCATTTTTTCAGCCCCCCTAACTGGGGAACGCCCCTTGGCATACATTATGCCTGGCGCAAGCATAATTTAGCGTAAAGTGTTACAAAGGGGCGCAATGCATTCATTGCGCCACATTGTAAATTTGGTGCAGCAATTTTGGCCTCGCTGGTCCACATTAGCATAAAAAAATTATGCTAGTGTAGCATATGGAGGCGCTAAGGGCCCTTAAATCTGCCCCTAAATCTTTGAGAAAAACTGTACCAAAAGTTTTAAAAGTCTGTGAATACGTACAAGACAATTTGAGGCATCCTCCTTAAAACCTCATTACAAGAGTGTCCACATTCCCCAAGGCATCTGCCCTCCTCAGCAAAGCTGAGCACACTAAAATCATTTACACTCAAAAAATATATTGTCTAGTGACGTGCCTATAGAAGATTGTGTATATTTTAGTAGTGAAGAGCTTGTTAAGTAGAATAGGATAGTGGTTTATTAGATGCATGGCCCAAAAGTATGGAAGCATGTGATAAGTGTGTAGTAATTAATACTAGAGTGAAGAATGTTAGGAAGAAATAAGAGTAAGAAAAGAGAGAAGAGGGGAAAGGGAAAACACAGAGCCATTATCTAAAGCAGGTTATTATGTGCTTTCCATAGTATCAGTATTTGCAAGTAGTTCCCAAAAATGTCTTCAAGTACTCCTACGCTTTCTCACCCCAATAGCTTTCTTTGAAGCTGTACAGTTAAAAAGATTTCCCCAACCACCTTTCAAATATGGGGAGGGGGTCTCAGCAAGCCAGTAACAAGCAATTCTGCTTTGGTTTACAGCTGTGTAGAAGAGTCATTGCCCAATTGCTTCTTTTTCACATTGACACTATTACTCCTCCTAAGCCATTCCTACTGAGTATTTGGTATGTATTCTTCCCAAAAAGGCCATATTAGACACGTATGCTGAAATGTTTGTAGACAATTATAAAACATATATCTGCAATCAATTCCAGGTACATTGCATCTAGGAGATATAATATTGTTTTCATCAAATCTACCCCTTTCTTTCTTTTTTGGCTAGGCTATATTAAAACATTCATACTCTATATATTTGTGTTGACAGAGATGAAAAGGCTAGCAGCGTTGAATCACATCCTTTGTTAAAACACTTTTTCCTTTTACCATTCGTGAATGGCAAGTATCAACAAATCTTGCTCCTCTTCTAGCTGTATAGTGTAAAACGTAAAAAAAGGATTGAGAAACTTGTCAAGTAATAGCTTGCAGTTTGCTTTTATTCATTAACAGTACATAACAGTAATGAAGCTGGAAAGATCAGAATTGTGGGCCTCTAACTTGCATTCTGTTGACTTTCCTCCACATTTTCTTAAATAAATCATCAGGTATGAAAAGATTTCCCGTTCTTCCTAATGGCTCATGATCCAAAGGGGCTTACAGAAAGCCACTTGTGCCGCTGTAGCATCATTTTTTTTTATGGTGCGGGAGCGCAAGCATTCCCCTACACTGCTCCACATTTACAAACTGGTGCAATGGGACCAATGCGTCAGTTTGTAAAGCTCTGTGCCATATTATACCTGCACCAGGAATAATGTATGCAGAGTGGGCATTCCAGCATTAAAAGCCATGCAGAACTATTGCAGTGAAATTTACTACGTTTCTTTGCTTCATTCTGCTGCTTCACTGCATCGTAATTTATCACCTGATCAGAGCAAGTGTTACACTGCCACACAGCTTTTTAACATGAGAATCTTCCACGCATTGCTGGAGCATCATCTTTTTTACGCTAGCACAGCAATATGTCAGTTCTGTGGAAATGTGCACCATGGAGCGATGTATCATAAAAACAGCACTAACATGGTGTCATTAAGAACTCCAGGGATGGCTCAAGAAAACAGGCCCATTGATTCCGATGCACCAATTTCTTGTAAATGAGGCCCAAAATGTGCAATTATGGAAGAGTGAAGGTTTGGGAAAAAGGGCTTATTATAGATTGGTGATGTTTTGGAATGTTTGTGAACTGTACGTTCCCTGCTAATTGTTTTACATTTGCTGCACAATGTGACGAGTAACTTCCCAAAAATATTTTAATAACATTGTTAAAGAGATCTTGTTGCATGCCACAGAGATATGAAATGTTGTAAAGTTGAAAAATATACCTCTACGCATTGACCAGTTTAATTCGGGTATTGGATTTGTGGGAGGTACGGCATACTATAGAGTAAAATAAAAATTGTTTGATAAAGGCCCACTTCTTTGCTGCTTTGATATTGTTTTTTTTGTAAAGCACCTAATTTATTACACCCACAGCAACTTGTTATCTAGTTTTACAGCTATTTAAAGGACAGGTTTAGTAATGCTGAGCGTGTGTACTGGAATGTATGAAGTCATTTGGGTAGCATGACAATTTTGATACAGTTGATTCATCCAATCCAGGACATTGGAAACTGTTGGTTTACTTTGACTAGTCCCTTTCAGGGCTCATAGTTTTTACCTAAATAGTTAAATGCCTCTTTTCTGAAATGAAGGTAGAGTAACTCTATTAGGTGCAATCATCTCTGTTTTGCATGGTTTTACCTCATATGCTAATATTTTGATATCAGTAGTTCTCAGTGGTTATCTTTGTAATTCACTAAACATTTTAATAACATGTGAAGTAACTATGACTAGGTCATCAGCATATCATTTTACTTGGTGTGATTGGCAGCAAAGGTAGAATTTAGTGATATGGTCATTCTCTCTAATCATGAATGAAAATTGCTTGATATAGAGACCATGGCGCAGATGTTAAACATTTGGAGGTGTAATTGCATCAATAAAGTGATACAAACCAGTCACAGATTTTGTTTTATTTACTTTTCTGGGCAAAACTTATTGTTCAGGAGACCACCCTGAAAGTAATGCAAGCCAACGTATAGCGCTGGCATGAATTGCTCTGCTTCAAGGGCGCATTCCGTGGATGGTACATAGGCTTTTGAATCAAATCACCCAGGGGTGGTTACACAGGAATGCCAATGTATCCCTTATGGAAATCCCCCTTAATGCAGAGTAATGCAAATTTGTGTTGGTTTGTAAATCCTGAAAAGGATTTTGTGTAAATCTTACTTTGGTTGCCGCTCTGCATTCTATGACATCTTTGTACATTTGGACTTGTATTATGTACCCAATGAAGTGAAGGTAGTTGCAATCAGTAGTAAATTCATAGACCATTTGTTCTTTGTTGCACTAGCTTCCCTGGATTTCTTAATAGGACCTCCCCATGATTATCACTGTGTGATATAAAATACAACAACTGAGTGATATTAATCCATGTGCTCTCAATCTGCTTGGTGATGAGGAAGAATAATATTCTAGAAGATAAATGGTAACTCTTTGATGAAAAAATATAGCCTTCCCCTTAATGGATACTGAGCACCTGTATACCCAACAAACCAAAATTAGAAATCATGTGGAGCATCACCTGCCATAATCTAGATGCTAATGGCAAGTGAATACAAATTTACTTGAGTTTTAGCATAGAGAACAACAATAACTGATTAATCTGCATAGGGTCCATGCAAATAAAAAATATTTTATGCTTTAGTTTATCATTTTATTAGTAGAATGAAAATGTTTTGGTGGTTAGCAGTCAGTACAATGAAAATGTTTTGATGCTTTTTAATGTTATAAATATTATCAACTGTCTGGTGGAAAATGGTTCAGAAAATAGAGATAGAAATTAGAAAAATAATCAATATGTTTGAATATGATACTATGAAAACCTTCAAAATATGTCTTATTCTGTAGACTAGTTAAAAATGTGTCTTGCACACAAATTTAGACACAATATATTGGGGCACACCATTATCTAGAGCATTTAGGAGGAATGTTTGAAAGCCTTCAAAAGGAATTATGGTTCCCATTTTTCTATTGGTTGTGGTCTACTTTCTAGCCTTAGTACCTGAGGTCTACATTCAAGAATAGTTGTGAGAAAGTAAATGTGACAAAATGTGTTTTCAATGTTAAGCAGACATAAATCATGTTTTCCATACTTTCATTACACTTCAAAATACAGTTAAGTTAGGACTCTATCCTCCAGGGTTCACACAGGCAGACATCACAGAATGGTAGGAATATGTACAACATAAAATAGGGTGCAGATCTCTTAAGCAGAAAGTGGCCCCAGATGCATGTGCTTCAAATTACTCAAATAGTGGTGGTGGTGTTCAAACAGAAAGGATTACCAAAGTCAGTAATCCAACAAAGTGAAAAGGTGGCAGGCGTCTTTACATGTATCTGCTTTTACATGCATATTTGGTAATTGAGAGGAACGAGTGGAACAGATTATCAGAACAGACAAATCCTGCTTGGTGTACTGCTTGAAAGTGAATCGCTCTACACATCTATGTTCCGATAGCCAAAAGGCGTGAAACTCACTGTAGGACCTTCTGGATCAATCCAAATTGGTGGTATATTATGAAGAAGGACCAGTTAAATCCTAACATTCAATTATGCTCTCCATTCACGGTGACATATGGGTACTCGTGGTGAGAAGTACTTTATTGGACTCATAAGACAATCAGGGTAACTGAGCTCATATTACAGAGAAACCCTTTTGCCAACAGAGTACAACCAGTGTGTTTACTTGAAAGAACTAGACAGAATCACATGAATCACAATACATAAGTCAGTACTGTGAATGGAAAAATGGTACAGCAACATTAAAGTACACAGATATACCTGGAAAGTAATTTCTGTATAGGGGAACCAACAATTACTGATTTAAACTGTTTCTGCATTTGAGGGTAATCTACTGATAGAGTCATTGTAGAATAGGAAACATTCCCCCAGGAGTAAAGTGGATCAAGCTCAAAATCTCGGTCTCCACTGCTGCAAGAACCTGGCCTTGATCAAAGAAAAACGCTGGAACAATGTCTGCTGGTTTCTGTGTCATAGTTATTCTAGGTTGCAGACAGGGTTTTCAACATGTATAGCTCCAGGAATATATTTGGGCAGTTTTTCAGTTTTTTTGTTTTCTTCTCAGACTGGTCAAACCACAGGCTTTGCCCTCCAGTGTCAGCAGGAAGGAGGGTAGAGCTGTGAGTTACTTGTCACAAGAACCCTAAACGAATGCATGAACAAGGTTGAAGCTTCTCAGTTAGCTTTTGCACTGCTGAAAGTAACAATTCTGAGGAAGAATGAAGCAGAAAGGAAGCACTGGTTGTCCTGGTACTACAAAGACCACCTCCCTAGCTTCCTGTGCTCCACATTTTAGATTTTCAGCCTTTGCAAATGACTTCATAAATGACTTTGAGGAGCCTTGCAATTCACATTACAGTCTAGTAGACTACGTCCAAGCTTCATATTATGTACTCTTCATACATTGTAGTTTCAGAATGGATTCTTGGGCCATAAAAATCAAGCACATTACATATGCTCCAGTTTGATCATGCTACAGATATATAGGATAAACATATAAGCAATTTCCATATTCCATATAGTCAGAGCGAATGACCCTTGTATAGGGGACTCGCAGAATAGTACCTTAGAATGCTTCCTGCAAAGGCAACAGTTAAAAAGACCTGCATTGTATGCATATTCTCTTGATGCCACGAGTGTCAGTACTCAACAACCCATTGAGCCCATGGTAGTTATGTTCAGTACAAGGGGTTGCAAATAACCTGCACCTACAGACCACATAACCAAGTTATGGGGCACAAACCTTGTTATACACTTGATTTCTGAGATCAAAAGTCAAAGATATCCAGGACATCACTACACAGGGAAATTAGGGCAGGTGTGAATGCTCCCCAGACCTTAGAGGGGTGATTTTATGACTTCATACTTACTAAATTTGAGGGTTAAAAATCGAAGTTGTCTTGCAGAATCTTGAAGTTATCTGCCTTCATAACATTCAATTTTTATTAAGGACGCTATTTTGTTTAGATTTACATATTGATTAAAGTATACATTTGTCTCTCTGGACGGATATACACATTGTAAAAAAATGTCTTAATGTGACTTTACACTTCAGAAATTCGTCACATTCTATGGCCTAATTATGAAATCCTAATCGTGCCTAATTCACATATTAAGAAAAGTTAAAAGGGAGGAGTAGTATCAGAAAGAATGTAAAGTGTATCACAACATGATAATATGGAGCTAAGAGTGAATGCCCTAACTAGAAATAGAAAACCATGGGCTTCATTTCCAAAAGGCCTGCACCACCAGAGTGTCACTTTTTTGATGCTCCAGTGGCACAGGCCTCTCAAACATATGCATGAGTCACACAGGACCTCGTGGATATGGAGTAAGGCAAGGCAGTGCAAAGCATTGCTTGCCTTACTCTTCATCAAGGAGGCATTCCATAGGCATTGTGGTGGGTTTTCCTATGCAATACGCATGGAATTTGACACATTCCCAGATTTACAAGAATCTGTGAACCTTAAAATGTGTCAAACCTGTGCTTCTCCCCAGGGGTGGTGTAACGAGGGGACATATTTCTCCTTATTTTTCCTCTTTCCATGTGTGCTGCATTCTGTAGTACACATAAAAAGAAGAAAACGCCTCCATTTATTGTTTTTGTGCAGGAAGGTGTCCCTTCCTGCACGAAAACCCTTAAACCAAAAACGCAAATACCCTTGCACCATGGTGCAAGGGTTCCTGCCTTGGCGCTAGGCACCAAATTCAGCTTAGGAGAAAAAGAACAGGAATGCACAGTATTTCATTATTACGGCACTTTCCTGCCCTTTCCTTTTGATGCAGGCCAGAGCAGCAAGAAATCGTGAGGCACTGCCCTGTGGCAAAAAGTCATTAATGAAGCCCCATGGGCGTAAAATAATCCAAGAATAGAGGAAGCACTTGTGCATTATGTGGTGTGCACTTGGAGCACTGCTCACTGAAGGGCACTTCACAATTTCAAAAAAATAAATCTTTTGAGAAAAAATTACAGTGTTCAAAGTCAGTTGTCTACTCTTGAAGATTTACCATTTCTTTTGGCTATCTTCTCCAATTACTTCTATCATTTTCATTCATCTTGCTCCCTCATTGGTGCCACATCCCTGATCAAAAGTGCATACTTTTTTCTCTTTAACTTGTGATGTACTATAGAGCCTGATTTGGAGTTTGGCAGGCAGAGTACTCCATTCCAAACTAGACGGAGCACCCTTTCCGCTAAGCTCTTAGAGATTGGTCGGACCTTAAGAATTCCACTGAGTCTACACAATACATCTTCCTACAGCCCTACTGAGTAGGAGGGGATCGTTTTGCCCTATGTTGGGTGAGAGGTGTAATGTCTTTTTTTACTGTCCTCCATAGCCAGGATCATTCATGTTTTGGTTTTAAATACAAACTCCTGCTTTGCCATTTTTTTTAAGTTAAAAAGTTTAGTGAATGGCCATCAAAACTGATGCAGCTGTCTGACATAAACTGCTGTGATGGTTTCTTTCAATGTACAGAGAGTACTGCTGGTTCTGCAGTTATATTGAAATTTGACAAATAGTAGTGAGTCACAGTGGCTGAGGTAATACCCACTGCCCCTTTCAGATTTAATTCCTCCCACCAAAAATTAAATCAGGCCCTTATTCTTTTAAAGTACTTATCAATTTCAAGGCAGCTGTCTACTTTCCTTCAACAAGACGCAACTGATTTTTTGTTAGCATCTTTGTGTTAAATAGGTAAAATGGTATAAAGTAGATTTAACGCTAGACTGACATATTTAACATAAATTACACATTTAAATTTAGAATACTTGTTATTCTTCATAGCAGAGAAAGTACAGTGCATTGCCATTCTTAAAAGTAATTCTTAAAAGTAATTGATAGCTAAGAAGAAATGCCAGACACTTAGATCATTGTAATTTGCATATCTTGTTAGGTACCTTAAGCTCTATTTGTTTTATATTCAACAGTGATCACCATCCTGTGTGTTACCCAGACCTTTTCGAACTGATGACCTACCACATTTCAAATGGAATTTCATCTATCAATCATCTCTTTTACCACGATTACACACTTACTTTTCAGAACTAGCAAAAATTAAAAATTATTTCACATACAAACCTAAGTGAAGTTATATTTTAATTAATCTTGAAACGCAAGTGTCCTTTAAGAGTTACAGTTCATTATTTAGAGATGAAAGTGGACACTGAAGTATGCTTTGCATTTGTCTTAAAAGTATAAAGCAAAACTCAGAAACTGTATAATATACTCTCGTACTCCGGGTACATTGTAATGAAAAGTTGGACATGTACTTTCAAGTTTAACATGTCCTGGTAGTAAACAATGCCTCCTAAATATGTTTTTCCTACTATGAGTCCTACCTCTCCCATAGGGTAACATTGGGTTGTCTTATTACATTTAGCACGTGCCAACATTTGATTGGAAGAGGAAGACACTTCATGTTTGTTGTCTGTGAAACTGTGATTAAAAATCCTTTCCAATTTTAAAGTGAGGTCTTAAGTTACAACTCTGAAAATACACCTTTTTGAAAGTTGACATTTTCCTGCCTTAAATATTTGGGATCTACATCCTGTTCCTAGGTCATATGAATGGTTTAGTTAGTAGTTGGACTTTGTGTATTCCTCCCAAACAGCCACACAATAGAGGGGTTAGGCATGCCTAGATGGACATTTGTTGGCAATATGAGGTCATGGCCGGGCACAGGCCCACTTGCATCTGAATTGACTATACCTTTTTTTACACAAATGACTTGCCATCCCTTTATTGATCAGGCAGACAGCCAGGAGCCAGGGAAGGTGAAGCTGGAAACTTCAAGCACTTCAAAGGAAATTCTCTCAAAACTTTTCAGGGTCAGAGAGCAGCAGGCAGGAGGAAGCAGGATAGTGCAACAGAAATCCTGTACTTATACTCAGCTGCACCTTTGAAGTGGGTATGACTTCAAATTAGGGTCCTTGAAGTGCACTGAGGCCTCTTCCTCCCAGCCCTGGCTTCAAACTATCAGTAAGTGGGTATCAGCCCTTTGTCTGGGGATTGGCATTGCCTATTCAAGTGTAAGTGTTAGCCCCCCTCTCTTCCTGCCAAGGGAGAGTGATCAGAATTCAGATGAGTTCTCAAACACACCTAATCTTCTTGCGTTTGTGGTTGTCTAGAAGGAATGCACAAATTGTAGCTGTCATCCACATCAGACTTGTATTGGAGACAGTGTGCAAGGCACACAGAACAGTAAGAGCAGAGAGATGCCCACTTTCTAAAAGTGGCATTCTAAAATAGTAATGTTAAAAGCGACCTTACCAGTAAAAAGGACTTATCATTACCATCCCAATGATATGAAACATGATGTAGCTACTCCTTTCTGATCAGAAATTACAACCTAAAATAATATGAAAGAATTCCCAATGCTTGCCTATGAGAGGAGCAGGCCTCACAATAGTGAAAAATAACTTTGGGGGTTTTCATTAGCAGGACATGTGAAACTTAAAAGTACATGGCCTGCCTTTTACTTAAATAGCACACTGCCCTATTGGCTATGCAGCCCCTATCTTAGAGATGACTTATACCTAATAAAAGGGGAGGTTAAGGCTTGGCAAAGAGTGTTAAATGTCAAGTCAAAGTGGCAGTGAAACTGCACACACAGCCTCTACAATGTCAGGCCTGATACAGGTTTCAAAGGCTATTTATGTGGGTGACACAATACGCTCTGCAGGCTCACTAGTAGCATTTAATTTACAGGCTCTGAGTATATAGTATACCACTATAGTAAATTAAATATGCCATTTGTGTATACACCAATGCTGCCATCTTTAGGAAAGAGGCACATGCACTTTAGCACTGGTCAGAAGTGGTTAAGTGCTCTGATTTCTAAAGTTATCAAAACAATTCAGCAATAATGTGAGGCAGACAGGCAAAAAGTTTAGAGGAAGACCACCTTAAGGCTGACAGGTCTAACAGATATGTGCTCTAAGTCTCAGTCTAAGAGATAGACAATTAAGGGGTACATTGTATATGCAACACCCATTGGGAAATTAGTACAGTATATTGCAATTAAGTAAATTCAGTGTCCCCTGGCAGACTTATAGAATGCATGTTGTATTATGGTCCACAGTAGCCACTATTGATAGCAGCTCACAGGCAAATATACATGCAGTTGTGAACATGGTCACTTTGGAGCTGGTGACATTTTCAGTGGTGGCAACCATTCGCTGGCTGGTTGCAATGCACATTTTGTTACCTACCACCAACAGATTCTTGAGCATGAACTCAAATTAGTACCCAGTTAAAAAGGACTGATTTAAGTGTAACAGGACATACTCATCTACCACCTGCTTGTGCTGATTATGTATACGAATTGACTTAAACAATCACCTGCCTCACAGACTAGCTGCTGCTTTAAAACCTGTGCCTTATTGTTGTATGATATGACGTGACGTTCTTTTAGCATCATTGTATGGGCATGTTATTTTAGCCATATGCCTGCATCTTGTACCCTTTTGCCTAGAAAAAAAATCATTTTATTATTTTAGCAAAAGCCTCATTCTGTCATGTTGTTTTCATTCTTTTATCTGTTTTTGGCTTTGCCTAGAAAATTGTTTTCATTTCCTAGCATGAATTCTTCACTTTGTCCTTGCTCAAGGCTGTACACGATAATGTTATCGGTACAGAGCCCAACATCACATTCCCTATTGCTTCATGGAAACATACTTATTCTTACATTAGGGAAATATTCTCAGAACATCAGATGTTTTAATATAAAAACACCTCTCTGCCCCATATACCTTAGAGGGAAATTCCAGCAAGAAGTTGTCATTGTATACTATTAGATTCAATACAGCTGTCTGCTGAGACTAAAAATCGTTTAACTGTACATTGGAGAAGACTGTAGGTAGACCAAGGGCACTCTACTACCATAATAAGGTATAGCGGATCTTCCCAAGGGGTCCTGAAGGGCAATTAGTGATAAAACTGCTCTGCTCCAGTATAGAACCTTATAGGTGTACGTAGGCATTCTAAATCCTAGCTTTGTGACATTATGATGGGACTTTCCTTATGTTTCACTTATATTATATTATAGGAGAGAAATACTCATTTTGAACCAATATTTGCTGATGACAGCGGTAGAATACAGAATATAGGATGCTATAAGAGAAGGATACTAATTGTGACTGAGTGCCAACACTGTCCACACTGAAACACCAGAAAGGTCAGTGGACTTCATTACAAAGAGCTTTGATTCACATTTGGTAGTTTATCCTCATCAGCAGAAATGTTTGAGGTACTGTTTGTGATAGAAGCATAATCAAGCAATACAGTTTAAATGGAACTTTACGGCTCAGAATTATTTATATATCAACAGATAAAAACATAAAGAGAAACATATGAAATTGAAAAAAAAACATTTTATGGGTCGAATGGTTATAAATCAAAGACAGATAGCCTGAACAAACACTGTAGAAAGAAAATATTTCAAGTTATTCCATGAAATATTTAACAAAAGCTGAAAAAGTGCCATAGGCCCCTGTTGACATTTCACCACTAAGGATACAATTAGTGAATATTACCTTCTAGTGATTGAAAGCTGGTAAAATGAGATGGAATTAATCTATGATGATTTCTTGGATGCAATTTAGAACAATTTGTAGGTATGCTATCATTCCGGCAAGGACAAAGTGGAAGTCTCTATCTGAGACACAAGGAGCAATAACTTATGAGTGCAGGCTCCTGGTACAGAAGCACCTAGGGGCATATTTATACTCTGTTTGCGCCGAATGTGCGTCAAAAATCGGCGCAAACCCTGCCCCATATTTATACTTTGATGTCCGACCCCGTGGGCGTAAAAATTCCACCATGTGCGTCATTTTTTGGAAGGGGGAACCAGCCTTGCGTTAATTATATGCAAGGTAGGCGTTCCCTTCAAAAAAATGACTTTAAGGCCTGTGCCCCATATTTATACTCTGACGTCATTTTGACGCACAGGAGGGGGTGGGCCTTAAAAAACGACGCACAGCCTGATGGGCGCTGTTTTTTAACGCCTGGGTCAGGGCAGGCTTTAAGGGACCTGTGGGCTCGGAAGGAGCCCAGAGGTGCCCTCCCCTGCCCCCAGGGACACCCCCTGACACCCTTGCCCACCCCAGGAGGACACCCAAGGATGAAGGGACCCATCCCAGGGAAGTAAAGGTTAGTTCGGGTAAGTATTATTTTCAGAATTTTTTTGTGGCATAGGGGGGCCTGATTTGGGCCCCCCTACATGCCACTATGCCCAATGACCATGCCCAGGGGACTCCATTGGACAAGGGGGCATGACTCCTGTCTTTGCTAAGACAGGAGTCATTTCAATGGAGGTTGGGCGTCCAAAAAAATGGCGCAAATCCGGTTTGAGGCCTGAATTTTGCCTCAGACCTGACTTGCCCCATTTTTTGACGCACAACCCCCATTTTCCCATACGCCGGCGCTGCCTGGTGTGAGTCATTTTTTTTTACGCACACCAGTCCGCAGCGCCGGCTAAAAGTTTTGACGCACAACTGCGTTGGCGCAGTTGTGCGTCAAAAAGTATAAATGTGGGCCCTAATTTTGGCAAATCCACTTTTAGTACGTCATGCTTCTTACAGCTTGATTAAAGTCAATGGCTGAAACCAGCTTGCTACAGTCAGAGAAATTAGTTAAAAGTTTAATGCCCTCCTGTGGCACTTCTGTTAGTGGTTTTTGAGGGAAGAATATCCTATTACAATGCAGAATGTTTCTGTCTTCATTATAGGTATGCTTTTTCAGAATGACACTGAGTATATAATTGTTTTTCAGTCTTTAAAATGGCTCACATGAGTTTGATTTGATCTAGTAAAAGATCAAAAGAACTTAAAATTCAAATTTGTTGAAGTACAATAGACGTTTGAGGTGATATCCTTATATTTATGTTTTCTTGAATGAAACTTGGATAGTTCCAGCCCCCTTGAAAAACTGTTGCAGGACTCTCCCCAAGAATGACTACAGTACTTTATCTTTACACTAGGAAGTCCTTCATTTTTTTTTCTTCTTGATTTCTCCTTAAATCCAGTTAATCAGTAAATTGTGCTTAGAGTGAGCAGAATACTTTAAAACTATTACATTCTCCTATTTATTGTCCTCAAGATTCCTTAATGTGCCTCTGTCTCTTATTGTACGAAGCAGTTAAGGATCTTGAAGAGGATTGTTTAGAAGGTATGGTCTGCTAGAGATCCTTGTAAGCAAAATCCAAGATGGTGAAATAGTTTTTTGGCAAGGAAGAATTTCTCCCAAGTCTTAAACACAGCCTTGGTAAACTGGACATGAACTCTCAATAACACCTGAATTAAAAAATATTATAGAATCACCACTATGAAGGGTTCCTTTATGAAAGGCAGCTAGTGACTTTAGCCAGGTCCTACAGGTGTAAAGTGTGAGGTGACACTAGACAGTATAAAATGAATGAACAGTGTAACATTAATGGAAGACTGCACACAGTAGAATGCCCTCTCTAGGGCACATTAAGGGCCTCATTACGAGTTTTTTGGAGAGCATTACTCCGTCACAAATTTGATGGATATCCTGACCCCCGTATTACAGGTTTCATTATATACTATTGAACTTGTAATACAGCGGATGGGATATCTATCACGTTTGTGACGCAGTAATCCCCTCTGTCAAACTCGCAAAGAGCCCCTAAATGTCTACACCCATGAAAACTTGAGTTCTGGTATTTTAGCATGCAAATTCTGATTTCAAAAAGTCAAGGTTAACATCTCATTTATTTGATCTGGTTAGAAAAATTAGTATAACATACTACTCCCTTCATATCTAAAAACACATGAGACAATTGAATTCAGTTTTCAGATTTGAGAAAATCAGGTTACCTCACATGTATACTTCAGTTATGGGAGCTCTCAAATCCTGATCTTGGAAATAACATGCAGTTTGTTAATTAGGGAGATAAATGTATGTGGACACAAATATCATACCAAAAGCATTTGTTTGTAATCAAAGATTACCTTGTTCAGATAACATATATGCAACTTAACAAGCACAAATATTTACCTGCACTCACCAGTGTCAGTCTTCTGACCTAACAAATTATGTAGCCAGTTTCTATGTAACAATGGCTACATTAAGAGGAAGCCGGATCATGATTCTAATAGATCAGATATTAGTGTTTACTTCTCAGCATCTGGATCTTCTCTGCCAGGCTGTAAATTATGTTCTGGAATTAAGGCAGGCAGTCTTCAGGAAACACCATTGGACAATATCCTCTGTCCGTCTTGCTATGTCAAAAAGTGAATATTGCCTCTGTGATTGGGGTAGTCCAAATCAGTGCTAGTTTCTAATTCTGCCATGTGATATATTAAAAATGAAGAATAGGTTATTGTGGAGATTGTATCCCAGATATGTCTGCAATTGTTTTACTACTGTGGATTTTGTGACCCAGGATTGTCTACATTTCTTTGCAAAATATGGAGTAGGTAGCCCTGTTCTGGGCACACAATGGAACAACCCATGCCCTTACAATGCATTCCTTTACCACGCAGTCTTTACCACACACATACCACTACTATGCACATCTTTATCACGCATGTCATCACTACAAACATATATAGGGATACATTTTAAGAACCATTACATCGCAAACCCTTAAAACGCATGCCACTACCAAACTTCACCACACAGCATTTCTTTCTAGGAAAAAGGTATTAATTATATAGTAAAAAATAACATTAAAAGGCAGTAGATCTAGATAGGAAGATGCTAAACACACATGCAAACACATATATATATATATCATGGGAAAAATACAATTATGTTGCAACATAGTATATTAGTAAACATTTCTATGAAATAAAAATAATTTTGTGTGGCGTATACCATACAACTGTACATACCAAAAAAACATGAAATGCATCAGAGTGCTATGAAAACAAATTCCCACAGAAAAGTTCTACGCACCCCATGGAGAAAACAACACATTCTGCGCAAATCCATAAAACATTATAACAAAATGAAACAACAGAATACAACCAAAGGCAACACTTTAAACTTTTTCTCCATCTTCCTAAACAAAACAAAAATGAAAACACATCAACATAGTGCATACATTTGGTAAAGCAGTTTAACATGTTTAACATTAATATATTCATCTTTCTTTCATTTCAACATAAGCAATGTTTCTTGTCCCCAACCAAGATGGCTGTGGCATACTTTGAAGAAATTAAAAAATACATTATTTTTCATAAACAAAACAAATATACATTGAGACTCAGTTTAAATTGCAAAAAAACGAATTAAAACATATTTCAGTGAAAATGATTGAATACCACCTAAAAACATATAAGGGCAGCCGTCAACCATTTTATGAGGAGTGGTTCACTGTCTTATGGTGTGACCCATGCAACACTTAATCCAGGAGAGTACAGCCCAACTATTTCTAAACACTGCCATCTATCTATAAAAGTAAGTATATCCTTACCATTAATCGTCCTGTTACAATACTAACTATAAAACCAGAACAATAAATTTTAAAAAGTATTAATTTATAGACATTCCAAAGGTTATCTTCAAAATGCTCCCCTTTGGTTCATTTAGTACTGTTGAAAAATTGTAAGTTAACTTTTAGCCTTTTTTCTGTGAAAACGAATTTTGAACATAAAAACTTAGGTAGAATCTTTGACCTACCCTCAGACTGTGCTAGTCAGCGACTGTAGGGTAAACTTTTCTGTTTTATCTCAGCTAAGAAGTTATTTCGGGGAAGGTGCTGGACGGTGACTAGGAGGCAAAATTACTATCCTTACTTCCCTGTGTACTCACCTCAGGGAAAGTCCTGAAGAGTGTCTGGTGGACAAAATTACTATTTTGAATCTGCCCATTACTTGTCTCAGGAAAGGTACTGGATAGTAACTGGGGGAAAAATCATTATTCTAACTCTGCCAAATATTTACCTCAGGGAAGGTACTGGACAGTGACTAGGGACCAAATTACTATTCTAACTCTGCCAAGTACTTACCTCAGGGAAGGTGCTGGACAATGTTTGGGGCCAAGATTACCATTCTGACTATGTTTAGTACTTACCTCAGGGAAGGTACTGGTCAGTGACCTAGGGGAAAATATACTATTCCAACTGCTCTGAGTGCGTACCTCAGGTAAGGTCCTGGATAGTGACTGCGTGACAAGATAACTATTGTAATTCCGCTGACTACTTACCGCTTTTTCTTTTCCTTAGGCTTCCAGACATTAAACTACAACACATTCAAGTGACTAGATAGCAAAATTCATCAACCTCTAAAAATGCCTAGGTAACTCATTTCAGAAAAAAAACATGATATGCAAGCAAACCAAATACTGAACACTATCAGCAAACATTTTACCCTTTTGTAAATCTTAAATAGTTATACGAGAAACAAATAACACAAAACTGCTGAAATCCACCTCTGAATTTTTTTAATAAAAAGAGAAAAAACTCACATGGCAATACTTTTAATTTTACAAGAAGAAAACAAACTACCAATCCAACTTTATTTTCACAGAATATGATCCTAACACTTAGGGCCTGTTTTAAGAAAAGTGAAACTGCATCCACTGCAGCGCCACTTTTCTTGTGGCCCTTAGCACCCCATTTAACTCTACCATGCATGCACGGTATTTAGGATATGATGCACCATGGCGGTAGTTAGGGAACTAGTGTCAAACTTTTTGATGCTAGTTTGTTGCATTGCATGATTAGTGTAAAAAATGTAGAAGCTAATCCTGCAGAGCACATTAAGGCTCATTTTAAATAATGGTGTGCCTCCTTTATTAACTGCTCTGTACAGGCAATACAAATGCTGCAAAGTATAGTGCAAATAAACCTTTTCCATTTCTTTGCACCATTTTTGGGAGCTCCCCCTTGCATACATTATACCTGATGTAAGCATAATGTGGTGCAAGGTGTTACAAAGTGGCACAGTGCATGCATCGCACCACTTTGTAAATCTGATGCCGCGATTTTGGACTTGTTTGGCCACCTTAGCATTAACAAATGATGCTAATGAGGCGCAAGGAGGTGGTAGGTCCTCTTAAATCTGGGCCTTAATTTTCTCTTTTTTCAACAGATTTACTATATATTTTCCCCTCTCAACAGGCTGCATCAATTACCAATATATTTAACTTTTTCTTAGCAGACATAATTTTGTCAACCAAAATAACGCACAGTGTCAGTACATTACATTCATGATTTTTTCCCCACTTTTCGACCAACAGATGTTTGTAAACTGAAAAACCAAAATCAAGCAAGCTAAAGCCAGTCTAGAAGACTGATCAGACTGCTAAAATGTAGTACATTTATTGTAAGGAGAGATTAATTGAGCAAAAGAGTCATTGGAGGTGTGTTGAGTATTTTTCGTCCCATTGCAAAGGCAGAGCGGTTGTTCTGGGTGACTCTGTGGAAAGGACCATGGAGCATAACCACTCTGCCTCTGCAATGGAGAATGAAGTTAGGAACAACATCCAAAAATTAAAAATGAGAGCAATCCTGTGGCTCAGTTTTAAAGGAGGTAACCCAAAACATCCCCATGAATGTTGCTAATAGTATTCTCACAATACGCAATTTAAGGAGAATGATACAGAGAAAAAGGGCCTCATTACAAGTTATGGGGACTTCAGACCACCAAACTTGCAGTGGCAGTTGGACGGCCACACTCCTGGCTGTCAGACTGCCAGATTACAGCCCTGGCAGTTGTACCACCAGGAGACCACCACCACCACTGCCTTCACGGATCCCTACAGGGTGACAGAGGTTGAAGTCATGGACGGCCATGGCGGTACTCATGGCATCACCACCATTTTGATCACAGCTTCCATTGTCGCCAGCTTTTCCATGGTGGTTTCACAGCCATGGAAAGACTGGCAGAAAGCCAGGTCTGGGAGCCACAGGGGGACCTCCTGAACTGCCCCTGACCATGTTGTGGGCACTGCAGGGCACCCCCTGCCAGTACCCTCAGAATGCGCAGTGTCTGCTGTGCAGTCAGTGCGCATTCAGAGGGTGCTGGTGTGCGACGACATTGGCCTTAGCTCCTTTAAGGGAGCTGAGGCCAATGCTGCCACACTGTTTACACCAGACTGACCGTCAAAAACTTTGTAATATGACATTTCTGCCGGTCAGCCTGGTGGAAACATTATAAAACAACAGGGGGTGAGGCTGCAAGGTTGATGGCAGCCTCATCCCAGTGGCTTTGGCGGTCCGCCAAAGTCATAATGAGCCACAAAGGCAGGCATGTAATCCAAAAAGAATAACACTATAGTCCTACTCTGATAGTAACACTCCCACTGAACTTACAGTTACTCTTACTAATTAACCTTTCCTAGTGCATGACAATGAGAACCTCCTAAAATATATACTAATATTGAATGCGATGCATAGCTTGGTAACCCTGGAGAATACTGAAATTTGGAAGATGAATACAACTTTTAAGTCAGCGCCCCATCCATTCACCCAAATATGCAATATTCATGCCAACATAATTTTATACTACTGTCCCCTATTGTACTCCCTGGCAAGCGATCCTCAACAAACAATAAACTACAGTATGAGTTTAAAAAACGAACAGTATTGTGTTTTGTATCTTCTGAGAATATGGATGACTACTACACCTCAATTATTAAATCAGAACACTCCTAAATTATTCCGAAGACACTTGGGCCCATATTTTTGGATGATTAGCGTTGCCTCAGCACCATTTATTTTGGTGCTAAACTGGCACTAAGCTAACTCAGTATTGATATTTTGACGGCAGACCCAGTTAGCATAAAAATATTGGGGTTAGCGCCATTTCTAGGATGTGCGAAACCACCTTGCGTCAATGAGATTCAAAGTAGGGTTCCCATCCTAAACACAATGCTAAGGCCCTAGCGTCATATTTAACTCCTGATGCAAAAATTACCCTAACTAAGGAAGCAGACTCAAAAAATGTCACTAAGTCTGACTGGCGCCAAAATGTAATGCCTCGTCCGACCAGGTGTTAAAAAGAGGCTCATACACCACCACCAAGAAAAACACAGAGAAGGAGCTCTAGAAACATCCAGGATGGCCGGCCAAACGTCTCCTGTCGAGCAATGGGACAAGCTTTTTTCATTCTTACTTTCGAGGTTTCAACGTCCTGTACACAATCCTGCTTTCTATTCATACCCAGTTACTTCAAGGGAAATTCAGGAACTAAAGGAAGCCTGAAATAAACCTGCCAGGGCATTTAGAACGTATCCCGATTCCGAAGTTCTAGCTATTAACCTCAGGGACTCTCAGAAAGGTTAAAGAAAAGCAGTCTTTGCAGGAAAACAGAGATGTTCAAACCTCTTCTAGTGAAAACATCTAAGTGCATGCAAAGGCTCAAATTCAAGGAAGTTGAGGAGTCTTAATAACCATCTAATAAAGAATCAGTGGGGGTCTGGTTCTGCTAACATCTCGGAAGGTGAATGGGCTGTTTTTTTTTTAATTAAACATTTTCTAGCAAATGTCTCCAAACTAATTCAGTAGGGCGTGGAGGTTAATCCCCCAAGCATATTTCTGGCCAATTTGCAGCCCCAGTTGGTAGGTCCCCCACTTCCCCTCTCTGAAGCCATGACTTTCCCTCAGCCCGTCTATATCGTATTTTCAGTAAGGCAAAACGGGATGGAGCTCCAGGCCTCAATGGTATTCCGCAGGACCTGTTTAAACAAGATATTCCCCTTTGGGCCGATCATCTTATAAATCTCTTCAATTATTTTTTGGGGCATCGAGGAATCCTGAGTCGTGGCACAGCACCATCATCCATCCAATCCATAAAAGTGGCTCAAGGTCCGATCAAGCCAACTTCAGGCTGATTGCCCTCCTGGATAACAAGGCTCACAATTGTGCATGTGTCTGTCTGCAAGTTCTATGCTAGTCTTCTTCTTGAAGATCTCCAATCCTGGGTTGATACAAAGGCCCTAATTCCCATTTCTCAAACAGGGTTTTCTGCTGCATCATGTATGTTCACTAATGTATTAGCCTTATCCATTCTGACGGACAAGGCTTACTCATCGGGCTCCATGGTGCATTGTTGCTTCGTTGATTTCAAGAATGCCTTTGATCAGGTTCCCAGAAGCTCTTTATGGGTGAAATTCCGAAATTGCGGAATTCCTTCTGTACTCCTGGGAGCCAATATTGAACCACATATTGCCACCTGGGTCCGTATTAAATTAGAAGATGGTTGTTCTGTCTCCAGGAAAATTCAAACTTTTTGTGGAGTGAAGCAGCTGTGTCCTGGCCCCCCTGCTCTTCAATCTGTATATTGCTGATCTGTCCCCTGTTTTTGATTCTGTTAACTCACATCTCCCTGACATTGGGGGCCTTCAGCTTAGCCATCTGCTTTCTGCTTATGAACTGGCAATGTTTAGTTACATTATCTTCAACGGTTGCTTAACCAGCTGGCCCTGCATACAGCTGCAAACCATTTGAGGTAAATTTGCTTAAAATCACAATGGTTTCTCTTGGAAGGAAAAGGCAGCTGGGTTCCTGCTGGTTTTATAAGACTAATACGCTGACTTCAACTCACAATATAAATATCTGGGAGTGCATTTTGACACCAGGGGTAACTTTGTTATTCATGGGAAGGAGATTGCGGTTGAAGCTGCAACCCTGCAAGTTGCCTTTTCAAAGTTATTTAGATCACTGAGGGAACTTAGATGGCATCTATTATTGAACATTTGAGAAACAAGATCATCCCCTCATTGTCTTATGGTCTAGAAGCTATGATGGACATTGATTAGTGTCTGCTAAACCAGTTGGTTACTAAGATTTATAAGAGGGTTTTTCATCTACCACAATCCACATATCTTGCGGAGGTGCGGTTGAAGTTTGCCCCTTCAGAACAGCGAGCAGAAGGTGCTGGTGCTTTTCTGAAATTTTGTCACAAACTGTGCTGAGCCAAGACGGGCAGTCTGGAGTGAGTATTATTGCTTGAAATTAGTGACATTGATGCAAAAAGGTCCCATTATTGCTTTCTGACTGATTGCAGACAGCTATTAAAAACTGATGAACTTTGGGCTGTTAATCTTCCACAATCTTCATTTAAACTATGTATTAATAAAAGCATTCACCTCAGGTCCGATCATTCTGATCGGGGTTTTCTCGCTAATTGCAAACATGCTTGGTAGGTCAGTATTTTATTTTAGCCTGGTACTCCAGTTACCTTTCCTGCACCTACGCTATTCATCTGAAAGAGAAAGTCATGGCCCTAGGGATGTATGATTGTTTTTTTCTGAAGCATCTTCCTATATAACAGTCAGTCCCAGGGAAGGGTGTCATGTGTAGGGGATGAGGTATCAGGGAAGATTCCCTTTAGCATGTAGTTTGCCTGTGTCCGTCCCTGCTTCAGGAGTGTAGAACCCTGTTACAGAATAAGTGGAATGAGTTGAGGGTCCGCTGTTTTAGCGTCTCTAGATTGCAGGAAGACAATGTTGAATGTTTTAGTGATTACATTTATTAAGGCCCCTTTGGGCAAATTTCTTCAGGGCACCGGAAGCACCGTTTAAAGTGCTCTTGCTCCATTGGAGAGCAATCACTTCTGTGTACTTACTGAGTTTATACTTTGGTATTTTAGCTTTTACTCCTGTTGGACACTCTTACTGGTCAATCAATAACCACACGATAGGTTTTGTTGATAGGTGAGCGCTGGGACCAGCAGGAGGTTGGGAAGAAAAAAACTTGTAATCCTTTCCAAGTACAATGTTATACTTTTTTATTGGATGGTCTCATTTAATGCTTCACCTTTAAATTAGATTAATCAACTATGTATTTATTTGTCATATCCTTGTTTTATCATTATGACTACCAGCAATGAGGGTTATTTTAATTGTGTTTTGTATAACTGATTGCTTTTGACTTTTAATTATAATGGATTTTAATATCTGTGCAATAAATAGTTACAAACCTCAAACCACGTGGAAGTTGCACTGCTCTAGCTGGGTACATGTTGCAGACGTCTGAAAAGACAGCAAATCCCTCCACCACCACTGCAGCAACCCCAAAACCCAACACAGCAGCCACAAAGGTTTCACAGAAGGAGGGAGAAGATATTCATACTGAGGACTACCATCTTTGGAATGAGGGAACAAGATGTGGTCTGGGTGTACAGACTCAACTGGGAGTCCATTGTACGCCTGCTGCACCATATTGCGCCACACATCACGGCAAGGGTGCAAACTCCCCATAACATTCCACCCATGACAAAACTCCTTGCAGTCCTCCATATGATGGTGTCAGGATCATTTCAGGTGGCGGGGCACAAGTGGCTGGCATCTCCCAGTCATCGTTCTCCGTCTTTCTCCCAAAGATCCTGGATGCAATCCTAAGCCTCACACCCCACCACATCTGCTTCGCAAACACCCAGCATCTTCAACAGGAGACCAAGCAAGGGTTCTATCAAATTGCTAGGTTTCCGCATGTGCTGGGTGCAATGGACTGCACCCATGTGCAACTGGTGGCACCTGCAGCAATAGAACACCTCTATAAGAACCACAAGCACACACATTCCATCAATGTGCAGTCCAACGTGGACCACCGTGGGCTCTTCAGCATCATCCTGGTGTAATATCCTGGTAGCGTCCATGATGCATACATCTTTTTTCATTGCACCATCAACCAGCATTTCCAGGATGGCCAATATGGCAATGGGCTACTCATATGTAAGCCATCATACCAATCATTATACACAACACACCAACGATCTAGGACAAACAAGACAAACACCACACTAAATACACATGGGTAGGGCCACAGAGAAGCACAGGCAACAACATATAAGCAACATGCCACACAACACTGCATGCATTGCATGTCACAAACATATACATCCAAATGTTCATAACACATCCACACCCTGACTGGCACACCACGTGTGGACAGGTGGAGCCATGTTCCCTTTGCATACAGAAGCTTCTCACAAACCACTACAAGTGTCCACAGGTTGACAACTACATACAAATCTCACACATACATTACACCAAGAAGCGCACAGGCTTTTAAATGGCATAAGCTCTGGTCATTTAGAGGTTGTTACATTTAAGCACAGTTCTACGTAAACCATGGTGTGCAAGTCTCTGGCAAAACCTATACCAAATGCCACACAAGTGGTGCCATGACCAAATATGTATGACAACTACACGTACGTGACATTCCTGTAGTGTGTACATACACCTGTCTGCTGCATTGTGTCACACACATACAAATACAACATTATCTGCCATTAAAGACCATTGGGCTGAATCAGGAGAAATGGGGGCAACCTACTCCAGTGCCACCTTACATGCGCCCCTAGTGCACCCTAACAACATCACGTTCCATTGCCAATACCGGAAACGGTTCACCATGGTGCTGAATCACTAAAAACAACAGTAACAATCATGGATGTCATAGTGGGACTTGTAAGGAGTTTAGCTAACATACCTGACCTTACATGCACCGTACCAAGGGACCCATGTTACAAATAGCTGTGCCCCCTCCCAAAGCCTGCACTGTGCATGTGACTGTCAGAAATCATATATTGGAAGCTAGGAGATACTACTGCACCAAATTATATCATCCTACTTATGTGTGATACACACCCGCGTGTTCTTGATGGCTGGCACAACCATCATCTGCCACAAAGGGTCACAAAGTGTCACACTGCATGTGTAATGCCACATGCTAATATAGACCTGCACAGTCTGGCCTTGCAGGGCAACTATGCTGTTTCTACATCTGACATCCTAGTGGTGCTAGGAGATGGCAGGTTCCATCTAACAATATAACATTGGTACAAATATGGACTACACAACACATTTACCTAAATCATTACCATCATTTTGGGATCAACATAAATTTACACAGGCCCTTGAGCCACTACCCAAGATTGCCATGTCCATCAACACAGTCCAATGAAAGCATTTTACAAGAATAGGCATATACACTATAGCACACACAAGTCTGTGTCATCACTTCAACTAAAAAGTACACCTGCCATGGTATATCTAAAACCACTATCAATACTTAACACATCTACTTTCTATCCTTTGCAGCTGATCAAGGGTACAGCATACAACCATGGGTGATGACCACATTTGCCAATCCCACAACGGTGGAAGAGTGGCCCTATAACGAGGGACACAGGAAAACTTGCAATATGGTGGAGAGGACATTTGGGATCCCGAAATCCAGGTTCAGATACCTAGGCCTAACAGGAGGAAGTCCCTTGTATGCTCCACCCCCTACACTACATACCTTACCAGTATTGCAGGAATACATGAAGAAGGAACACACATAGAGCAACATTAACTGGACAACACATCAATGTCTACATGTGGATATTTCATATATGTACAGAGAGGGTGGGCAGGTCAGTACAAAACCCAGTTGTGCTTGGCAGTAGCATACTATGGTATTTGCCCATCGCAATCCACCATGACAGGAGGCTGTGACAGACAACACCATCTGTACCATGGTTTGCTTCCAATATTGATGTCACAACAGATATACAAGCCCAACAAGCTGCCCAAAGAAATAGCTAAGGACATTAAATAATGTCACATGTTACACATGTGAAAGCACCAGAGCTCTGCACATGAGAGTGTAAAGCTTACATAGAGTACGGAAGAGGAAAATGTGAGATCCTGGTCTGTATGACCACAATTGTGCATGTGTCTATCTGCTAGGGAGTGTGCATAGTTCTGCTGAGTAGCAATTGTAAAGAGGCTAGGTCCCTGCTCAATAAATCCACACACCACTGCTCTCGCTACATAAATGGATCTCTTTGTCAGGGTCCTGATGCGTGTGCACAGAGGGTTGAGTAAACTGGAACTCCATCAACTTCCCCCTTCACATGCAACCATGGGTTTGTGTTGCCATACAAATCCACACAGTTGTGGTGATGAGTAGGCTGCCATCTATGCCAGACTGCAAGACTGTTATACAGTGATATGTTATTGCTTGTGACTGTGATAAAAACATGATGTAAACAAAGGGCTAGGGCCCATTTCATGGCATGCACACATATGCCACATTTCACAGCACACATGTACCACTGTAATGGCTCAGGCATGTCAATGTGTATGGATTCTGAGCAAAAGGCAAGCTAGCACAATAGTAAGGGCATAGGTGTGATAAGATCAGTGACTGCAAGAAATGACCTTCACATGTGTTCCAACATTTGGAAACATAGGTTGCACTGATGTGACATTGCATGCATTTGTCAAATGCCAACATGTGTCCATGCAGGAAGATAGTAATATGAGGTTTCTCAGCCCATGAACACACAACTGATGTCATATGTTACAGATATTACAAAACACATTTCAATACACACACACAGCACACACCAACAACTAACACATAAATGGCAGATCTGGTGACAAGTGAGCCAGATCTCCTGGACCATCTTGGAATTGAGATTGGTGGAGCAGTTGGTAAGTCTCACATTTCCATACAAAGTCCTTACTTTTGCATGTGCATGACAGTTGCAGACACGTTTGAGTGCTACATGTCATGCCTGTGGATGTGGACATGTCGTATGCTACCTGTATGATGAGTCCTGTCACCACCTTAGGCCTGCAAGTCAGATGTATAATGATGAGGCCAATGCTGAGCAGAAGTATCATTTTCACTACACATTCATTGCAAAGTGTTGTGAGGAATGCATAGGACAACCTCGTGATGAGCAGCACCAAATTAGGCCTGTGCCATGCATCATGTAAGGAAGGGGTTCCTAAAACCTGTATGTCTTGGATGATGTTAAAGCCACTGAATAAGTTGGGAAATCCCTTAGTACAATTATGCCAGCACTAGGAACAGCTGCTGAGAGCAGGTGTGATATGGGTGGATAAAAATGTATGAGCTGGGCCCCCAGTGCACTCAGTAGAAGTTGTGAGGATCTATTGCAACTCCTGCTGAGTACATAATTTAACTACACAGAACCAGATCCATTAGTACCCTACCTGCATCATGCTGTGCCTTAATTCTCATTAGGCGCACACATGGCAGGGGTAAGGAGTGCACTGATGGCAACAAGGACTGTATTAATGCAACTGCTGCAGCACCCCTGTTTTCTATTGGCTGCTCTGTATCATTGGTCAAGGCTATCTAAGGGAGCTTGACCATGCACTGGGTCCAAACTACTACCATTTTCCGGTTCCTATTCCTTGTGATTCACATACATCCTATACTTTGTCTATTACCACACGTGTGTGCAGAGTCTGTTCCACAGGTCTGATGCTTCTCACTGACAGTATGGGGCGGCCCTGCATCTGCTCCATCACTGGCACATCACTCAGTAACCTACAGCAGCAAAGGTATCCTTGGACCACAGAGCAAATGGATACTGTGTTGAAGCATTTTCTATGGCCCTGTCCTTATCCCTCCCTGGACAAATAATGGTAGCCCAGGCCAACAATGCCTGGCCACACACTATTGGCAAGCCATCCGTGATTTTAATTATTCAATGTGCAGGTAGGTACAACTGTCTTCACATTACTATACTCCCATAGTATTATTGCTCATGTGTGTGCCTTGTGACGGTACACCCACATTACTAACTTCACTGAAGGATGTATTACATCATTCCGCAACACCTTGGAATACACACACAACCCCTGGGCAGTAGTTTGTCAGTTTGCTGTGACAATGAGGTAGATGTGTACGACATCTGAAGCAGGCCCAAATTGCTATGGGTGTCACAATGGGACAGCCACTATAACAACCATTGCATACCCCTCAGGATGCAACACACAGTGTCAAGCAGTCCAATATGGTCATGGAGGTGTAGAGATAACAGACAACTGCATGACAATGCCATATTTAAATAGTGCAGTGTGAAGCACCATAGGAATGTCGGGGACAGTGCTGGTTTGTAGGTGTGTGGGTCTACATTATCTGTGACTATGTGTGATTTACTGATCACAGATGTTTGCTAGTTGTTCTGCCCTACCACTAGGATGACGTGCTCACTCAGTCTAACAAGTTAACAGTATACAATGTTGTCCATTTACTGTAATGTACAAGTCACACCAACCAATGTTTTCCATCCATGTCATGCAGGTGGACCTGCATCCTACACCCTAGGAGAGGTTGCACGATTTGAAGACACTGATGCATCCAAGTGTCATCTTGTGTGTCATGGATGCTAATCCAGGATTCGGTGTGAGTCAGTTTGTAATGTGGAATGCAATGGAAGTTGATTTTGCCTGACCTATGATTTGATATAATTGAAGAATGGACGATGACATCATGTATGCCGGAATGTTGTGCAATGAGAATGGCTTGCATGTAGTACAAGGGGCAACATGTGCTGGCATGGAATTGTGTGAGATGGGAAAGTCATGGCTGGCCAGTAAGTCACTGGTGTCTACTATGATAGGTCTCAGGGCATCTGTCTCTATACATAACATGCCTGTTTGCAGCCACTTTGTCACAGCACCATTGTCAGCACAATGTCCCACACATAGCTTAAACTTACTAACAAGGTGGTACAGATGTGGATGACATCTGCAGAGGCCTCCAGGGGGCTTATATAGAAGACACCACAGGTGCCTAAGTACTCTTCAGATATGATGAATCTGTAGTACTGCAAGAAGCCATATTGTGCTATACAACAATCAGTAGTGTGCACATCTAGTGGGCAACTGACCTCCAATGGTTGTGTGAAAAGCCTGCGATTCTTCCCACACCAGATCTCAAGCAGTTTTCACAACATGGTCCTGCAACCATGAGATTTGTGAGTGATGTAGGTCACATCACATATGCATATGATGTGAATGTTGTGTGCGTACCTGGTACTTTGATGATGTCTGACATGCAGGTACAAATGATATACATTTTTACTGGATACAGATGCAGCACTCACTGCAGTGATTAAGGGATGTAACCCAGAAAAACATGTCCAGCGATGATTTTACAACATAAGGTATGTATATAAATAAATACCAACAAAAAATATATTTGTTTATGCCGTAGGTTTGGTTAGTACATGTGTAGTCACTGTTTATGTTGTCCTACTTGTATCTCATCTCTTAGGGGGCTTGGGGGGCAATGTTTAGAGTGTGGTGTTACATGTGTAAGATTAACATAGGTTAGATAGGTATAGTAATCAGTAAAGGATAGTTAGTATAGGTTAGTTTAGATTAGGGTAGGTTTTAGGTTTTACTTAGAGTGATGTTCCCAGGTTTCTCATGTGCATCCCCATAACCAAGGAGCTGTCAGAATGGGAGCTACATACTGTCAACTAGCACATACATTTGTCATCCTGTGTTCCAGCCATTCACAATGTGTATGTTATCTAACCTTGGACAGGTAAACATGGTACTTCACTTGTATTTGGTGGGTAAATGTGGTACATCTGACAACTCCCAATTTTGGAACTGTATTCTACAACACTGACCATCACTGGCCATCACTGATTAGGTAAGCTTTTCATGTTCCACACAAATCAGCTGTACTGGTACTCCCACCTGGGTTACTTATAAGTGAGTGGGTAATGAGCCATACATGCAGTATCCCTACTTCAAAGGATATAGGTTTCAAAGCATTTATTGTACACAGGCAGTTGGTTATTGCCCACAACACCATCATTCCGCTTACTCTTGTTTGGATCCTAATGTGTAGCTTAGTGTCTGACAGGCATGCACTCATGTATTGATTTTCTGTACACATTGACATGGATTGACACAATGCAAACTTTTAGCTGAGTAGATGGATCACAGTAAATGTACAAATGCTACATGTGTACAAGGTGCTTTATTTACAAGACCAATAGTTATAGTGATTTCAATACAATTTCCATTTCATAGATCCCATGAGTGAATGTTTGCCATATGTAGGGCAGTCGAACTCCAGGGTTGAGGGACAAGTCATGAGATATGGTTAGGTGTAGTGTGCATTAGTGAGGAGTGGCTAACATTGCCATTTGGTATGGTTGACACAATGACAGCACATAGCAGACATTTCTATAGCGGTTAGGTGAAGAGGGCACATTTCATACTGTCACAACACCGGCATGATCTTAAGGCCAGAACTAAGGAGAAACGGTCCATGTGGCACAGACTGTTACTACTGGGTGGTTTTCCTTGTGAATGTTATTTCTTCCACATCTTCATCCTCAGGTGCGTGTGGTGCCACCTGTGCCATGGATGATGCTTTTGTAGAGGTACAGGGGGCCACACACGCTTCAGGGGATAGAGATGTGGAACTGCCATTTGTTGCAAAACATAAGGCATCACTGCTGCAAGGAGGAACTGCTGATTCTTCAAGACCAATACAACATCACAGAGGTAGGCAGCCAAGTTCTCCCTGAGGGAGGCCACTACTCGCTGTATGGGGTCCAGGGTATTTTGGATGCTGCTGGCATTTTGAGAGGGCATTTGTCGTAGCCTCTCCTTCATGACACCAGCTATGTCTGCCAGAGACTGCTGGACTCCACATAGCAGGGAGTGGGTGCCTCTGATGGCAGCTGAGCTGTCCTTATTGGGACTGAGGCGCATGCACATTCCCTCTAGGCTGCCTGCCATGGTCTCCATCTCCACCGGAACCTGCTTTGCCAACCCCCGCTGGACTCCTACAACCGTCCTATGAAAGCTAATCTCTGGGTCCTCTTAGTCCAGTGCTGTGTGTGTACGAGCCGATGGCATGTGTTATTGGCTGGGTGGTTCCTTTGAAGACCCTGCAATGCTGTGTGTCCTCCCTACAACTGGAGGTGGTGTATGGAGTGCTCCTAGGACATTGTGGAGGGTATGTTCATTGAGGGATGGCAGCTGGTCGTCCATGTCATCAGAAAAATCCAGGATAGGCAGGTTGGCAGCAGGTAAGCCATCATCCTCTGCAATGAGATAATGTAAAATCAATATTGTTTTGCATCGGCTGTAGACATGGAACATCATGTATCTGCCACTGGAGGCTCACTGACATGTCACTGACCCAATATTGTGGTTGTACTCATATGTAACATTGTGCATCATACATGGGTCAAGCTCAATAGAAATGGAAAATGACGGAGCGCAACACAGCGCTCAGAGTGGCAGGGCACAACTGCATCCTTTGCACAATGCAGAGATGCTCCGAATTCATTGGCATACGGGCACCACTGTGTTGTCCCCTGTGCTGGCACTATATAGAGCTGCCTAGCGCCAACACAGGCATCCTTGTACCATCATGCAGGTTTTTTAGACACAATGGGACGAGAAGATGGAGAGGGTTTGGAAGTGGAGAAAGAGGGTGTGGTATTAGGAGGTGTACGTATGCTGAGTTTGGCATCCACTACCTGAAGGCCAGGTTCCTGTGCCTCCATCTGACAGGTGGATCCCTGTACTACTCACCCAAGAAGGTGTGCCAGATCATCGTTGCATGTTGCACAACCTGGCCTTGAGACTCCAGGTGCCTTTTCTGCAGGGGGATGAGCATTGAGATGGTCTTGTGGCAGTGGTGGAGCCTGTGATAGTGATGAAGAGGAGGCAGAGGAAGAAGATGTTGACAACAGAACAAATATTATACAGCAGTACTTCCAGTGGCACACAGGTAAGACACTGTAGTTTAACTTACCATTTCAGTAACTGTTGGACATTGTACATGGCAGCCTCTTACACTATGGCCCTCATTATGACCCTGGCGGTGTTGCACCGCCAGGGCCAACGGGGGCGGGAGCACCGCCGACAGGCCGGCGGTGCTCCCTTGGGCATTCTGACCGCGGCGCTTTGGCCGCGGTCAGAAATGGAAAACCGGCGGTCTCCCGCCGGTTTTCCGTTGCCCATTTGAATCCCCCATGGCGGCGCAGCTCGCTGCGCCGTCATGGGGGATTCTGACACCCCCTACCGCCATCCTGTTCCTGGCGGTTCGCCCGCCAGGAACAGGATGGCGGTAGGGGGTGTCGCGGGGCCCCCGTAAGAGGGCCCGCTAGTATTTCACTGTCTGCATAGCAGACAGTGAAATACGCGACGGGTGCAGTAGCACCCGTCGCACCTTCCCACTCCGCCGGCTCGATTACGAGCCGGCTTCATGGTGAGAAGGTCGTTTTCCCCTGGGCTGGCGGGCGGCCTTTCGGCGGCCGCCCGCCAGCCCAGGGGAAAAGTCAAAATACCCGCCGTGGTCTTGCGACCGCGGTACGGTATTTTGACGGCGGGACTTTGGCGGGCGGCCTCCGCCGCCCGCCAAGGTCCGAATGAGGGCCTATGTCTATTGCCATTGACTGTTCCCTTTGGATTCTCTATTTTCAGATCTCTGTGCCCCATTCTGGCTCCTGCTATATGTACTGCTGCCCATCAAAGGTCATCCTGTAGTAGATGCACTGTACATATATGTTGCAATGCTTTGGAAATGTTGTACTAATACATTTGAGATTCATTACACTGACTCCAGTATGGTATTTGTTTCAAGGGTGTTTATCATGTGCCATTAAGTATAGGGGTATGTGCAAGGGGCTGGGGTGATGGTGGGGGAATGTCCAGTTAGAGTCCAGTCTCTAGGTATCACAGGTGCATTGTCCAAGGGGGCATAGGAAGGGGAGCAATGGCAGTTCAAGGTGGACAGGGTGACATAGTGGGACAGAAGGGTGACTGTCAGGAGAGTCCTATTTCCTGGCGGGGGTCTTGGCAATGTTCTCTGTCTTCTGCCTGGATCGCAGGGACCGTTTGCGGGGTGGTTCTCCTTCTGCAGGGGGTGGGGTGCTGGTGGCCTGTTGTTCCAGTGGCAGGGCCTCCTGTCCATTAGCGCTGGCGGAGATGAAGGGCTGCTTATCACTATGGCTAGTGTCAGGGGCCCGTTGTTGTGCCACTGCCTCCCTTATGGTCTTGCCCATGTCAGTCAGCACCCTTGCAATAATGACCAGGATGGTGTATATTTTTGTTAGGTCCTCCCTGATCCCCAGGTACTGTCCGTCCTGCAGCCGCTGGGTCTCCTGCAACTTGGCCAGCACCTGGCCCATGGTCTCCTGGTAATGGTGGTATGCTCCCAGGATGTTTGAGAGTGCCTCGTGGAGAGTTGGTTCCCTGGGCCTGTCCTCCCCGTGTCGCTGACCCCAGGTTCCTGATCATCCTGGATTTGTGGGGTTGCCTGGGGTTCATGTAGTGGTGGACACACTGCTGATTGACGTGTCCTGGGGACAGTGGCATGGGCCCCTTGGGTGGGTGCTGTGCTGGTGTTTCCTGAGGGGGGCGGCTCTGTGGTGGGTTGGGACTGTGGCAGGGGAACCGACTGTCCAGAGGCCCATGATGGGCCAGGTTAGTCATCCTGATCTAGGCATGCATATCTGCTGTCGTCACTGTGGGCCTCTTCTGGGGGGGACTGGATGTAGCTGCCACGTCCTCTCCGGTGACGTTGAGTAGGGGTCCTGTTGGGATGCAAATGCATTGTTAATGTATCTGGGTGTGCCATCTTGTACATGGGTGTGTTTCCCTGTTTGATTGTGCTTTCCCTGTTAGCTTGGCCTTGTGTGGGTGGTGAATTTGTGGGTTGGGTGAGTCTCCCTACTGGCAATCCTTTGGTGTTGGGTGTCCATGCAGGTCTGTGGGTGGTGTCCATGCATTGTTGTTGCATGCAGGGCTTGGTGTTGGGATGGGTGGGTTGTGATAGTGGGATATATGTGAGGTGATGGAGTGATGGGGGTGAGGGTAGGGGTAGGAGTTTGTGATGGCATGCAGGTGGGGGGTGATAAAGTAGTTAAGATTTGAACTACTAGAGTCCAGTCCTCCTGCTACTCCTGCAAGGCCCTCAGGATACATGATCGCCAAGACTTGCTCCTCCCATTTTGTTAGTTGTGAGGGAGGAGGTGGGGGTTGACCGCCAGTCCGCTGTACAGCAATCTGGTGTCTTGCAACAACGGAATACTCCTTCCCCTGTAGGTCGTTCCACCTTTTCCTGATGTCATCCCTACTTCTGGGGTGCTGTCCCACAGCGTTGACCCTGTCCACGATTCTCCGCCATAGCTCCATCTTCCTTGCAATGGACATCTGCTGTACCTGTGACCCGAATAGCTGTGGTCTACCCTGATGATTTCCTCCACCATGACCCTTAGATCCTCCTCAGAAAACCTGGGGTGTATTTGGGGTGCCATGGATGTGGTGTGAGTGATGTGTGTCAGGATGTGTGGGGTGATGTGTGGGGTGATGTGTGGGGTGATATGTTGTGGTGTATGCTGTGATGTGCGTGAATGGTGTATGGGTGAGGGTGTTCTGTGCCTCTGATTGAGTGGTTGTTCCTTGCTAGTCTCTCTGTGCTAGGTCTCTTTTTTTTCGCTGTAAGGGGTTGTGGGTAATGTGTTTGTGTGTTTTATATTGGATTGGGTGTGTGGGTGTGGTGTGTGTATGTGTGTATTTTGAATTGTCCAATGTGGTGTAGTTTTGTATGTTTGTGTGTATTTTGAGCGTGGCGGTATGTACCGCCAATGGTTTACCACAATTGAAAGACCGCCGCGGTGATTCGTGGGTCGTGATACTGTGGGCGTATTCCTGTTGGTGTAACGCTGTGGGTTTTGCTATCGCCAGTTTATCACTGACCTTTGGTCTGGCGGACTTGTGTGGGTGTCTGTATTGTGGCGGATTTCTATCTGTGGGTCATAATACCTGTGGCAGATTAACGTTGCATTCACGGTATGTTAGCGGGCATCAGCACGGCGGTAGGCGGCATTTACCACCAGAGTTGTAATGAGGGCCATAGACACATATTGACAGGGGAAATATATGTATGCCTCCTGGTTGGGCCTTGCTGGCACCACCCCTGGGATGGGCTTAGATTTTTGCACTGCCACATGTTCACTGATACTCGTGAATCTGAGGCACCTTCCAAATGCAATGGGTGTTGCAGTGGGCGTACCACGGCAACACTTATTGTGTTTTGCCACTGCCTCTGATATATTACTAATTGTATTCTGGACGCTGACCCAATATCTGACACCAGTCCAGGGCTGGGTTTCACATGTCATGATCTAGGAGTGATACCTACATTAGTACTGCATTTCATGCTTTTACTATGTGTGCTGCATTATGCAGCACACAGAGTAAGAGCAAATCACACTTTCCAGTTGTTGTTGTGCAGGATTGAGTTACTTTCAGCAGAGACTCATTCTCCCCCTCAATGCAGCCATCCTTAGACTATGGTGAAAGGGTGGCTGCACTGTTGCACAACATCTGATTACCATGTGTGCAGGGAGATACACAGGGGAGTTGTGTACTGTAATGTATATTGTACATCCCTGCCTTTCTTAGAACAATGGTGCACAATGCCGCCTAATCTTACACAGAAGCACAAGCCTTCATTTTCTGTTAGATCTAGCCTTCTGACTTGTCAAATGGTGATATTGCAGCCACATGTACAGCTCCACACTTGATGTTCCCATACATGCACAATGTGTTGCATTTATTCTGTGGTCATTCCATGTGACACATATGGTTGTGTCTGACTTGTTGCGGGTTCAGCCCGTATGTGTTGTGTTACACAGGTTGAAAGCTTTAGGGCAGATATTTACACATTTGGCATGGCTCAGGGCAGCTGCAAGATGTGTTGCAGTACACTGCAGCAGTTTCAATACACAGTGATGTGCCATATTGTTGTGTATCCACTATAGCCCTGCATTGCCCCCTTCGCTGTCACAGATTAGTGCTCCCTGCACCAATACTGGCATTTCTGCAGCATGATGACGGGCTGGCTGCTTTGACTTGATGATTTGTTAATGTGCAGGGAGGTGTCCATTCCTGCACATGTACAAGCTATTTTGGGAGAGATGGCATTTTAAAGTGTGCTGCAAGATGCAGCACCTATGAGTATAGGCAATGCAACATTGAGTTAGGGAAGCATATATCCAATGGGTGTTGTGATGGCACAGCCACAGAAATGCTAGTTCCACATGCCTACCAGGCGATGTGGTGCATATTTACATGGTGGAGTATAGCCATAGTGATTGGCCTATGTTGACGTTGTGAATATGTTGGTGTGCATAGCACAACCACAGCGTCAGTACATATGCGGCTTGGGTGAGGATGGTACATCTTTACTCAAAGCCTATGTGTCAGGATGCAACCCTTTAGCATGCAATCAGTGTGTCCTATGTGCCTTCTTCCTCTGCCATTAGTGGAGTTCCAGATATCCCCCATGCAACTTACCCTGCATTTGTGATGGTTCCTGGTAGTCTGCGCTGTCCTGCGATTCCAGTGACCAATTCCTCCGGGATGACCGCTGCAACCATCTCATACAGTTCATCCAGGCCATCCTGTGGTGCAGGACTTCCACCTCCAGTCTGCAGTGCTGCCTTATGGCTCCTGGCAAGTTTCTCCTTAGTTCTGTGCTTGCTATTGTACCAGCGCTTCTTGACCTCAGAGACAGTTCTCTTCACCTCAGTGACACTGTTTCTTTTTTCCACTATTTGCTGCCACATTGCGTCTCTCTTCCCAACTGGCAATTTTGAGGTGATGAATAGCTGATGTTGGTGCTCCTTCATCTCTCTGACTAGGATGTCGTGCTCTTCCTCACTAAAGCAACACTTACTATTTCTCTTATCCTTATCCTGTGTTTTTTTCGTTACCCTCCTGGCTGGTACTTGGGAGTTGAAGGTCTCCCTGGGTTCCTCCCTGGCCTGTTGCTTCCATCATCTGTTGTAATTGCTTTTGCGTTTTATTTTGATGCTAATGCGTTTTTTTAAGATGTAAAAGACATGTTCATGTACCTCAAAATGGTGTTGCATCATTTTTGCGGCATTAACGTCATTTTAACTTAAGGTGTTGTGCAGCGGCGAGCTCTTTTTTTTGGCGCTATCCATTCCTTATAGCTATCCTAAGTCATTTCATAAATATGGCACTAGGATGGCCATAAGGTATGATGCTAGCAGGCGTTATGAAAAAGTATGCAAAACTGTGTTTGCACGGTTTTGCATTATTTTCCATAAATATGGGCCTTGGTTTGGCCATCTAAGCAGGCTGGGTCACAGAAGGCGGTCAAGTATCCCAATTGACTGGTGGAACTGTTACTCAACTTGCTTACAGGGAGGTGCAAAACAAACAATGCCATAGAGAGTAGCATTCAACAGTTTGATAGGTAACTCTCACCTTAACCTATACCACTACCTTGACATTTTGGAGAAAGAACAAAGTTTCCAGGAATGAGAATGGCACAGTCACTGTCAAGTAGTTTGAACCCTTGTATATCCAAAAGAGCAAATGTTTGGCAACAATCAGTCAATTTCCTTTGATGGGAACTTTATGCTACACAGACAGTTTTGCAAACATGTCACACTGCTTACAGTTACTAATACCCTCCTAAATTACTCACCTGTTTTAACAACATTGTCATATTTAATTGGCATTTTTTGATGTTTTAAAACAAATCTTAACAATAATTTGTGTTCCTGCCTGTAGTTGTCTTTTGACTCTTAGTGGATCTACCACTTTGTCCCTGTGATTCCAAATCAACTCAGAGTACCTCGCATTTTCGTCTTTTTTGCCCTCTATATGCTGCTCCCAGAGGGGCTTTTATCCTACCCATTTTACGTCACCTTAGACCTACCCACTACAAGGAAGCTCTATTATATCTCCAGAGATTGTCAGATATCCAAACCTGTCATTATGTACTAGATTTTGTTACAGCTTCTTTAAGTATTAGGAAAAGGTCTACTCTATATTAAATTCTTATATATTTGTAAATTTTACCATTTTGAGATAATATGAGTATTTTTTATTTTTATTTTGTGATTTTAATCATGTTTAGTATATTTATCTGCTATATGTCAAGGGGTCTTAGATGGGATGCTTATATGGTGTTCTTAGAAATTGTATTTATAGATCGGTAAAATGTGTTCTGGTTTGCACTTTTATGGCAATTTCCGAATAAAGTTATTTGACTGACTGACTGACTCTTAGTGATGTTTCATAACACCTGCCACAATGAGCCATGAGCAATCCAATAATTTAGAGTTAAACCCCCATACACAAAAAGGCATATGCTTTTTAAAAAAAACCTTCTCCTAAGTCTCATTTTTCATCACTCCACAGAAAAACAAAAAAATAAAAAAATGGAATTCCGCTACAAATCTAGTTGTTTAAGCAGTGTAAAAAACATCTTATTTGCGTAATGATTTTTACTAAAAAAAATTCCATCTGCAATCTGTACACAAAGCCCTCGTTTTTCTGACAAAGCCATGGTCTTTACTTTCGTAAGTCGCTAAAGCATGAAAAAACACGTTTTGTAATGTAAAAATGTTGCTTTTATTCTAAATGGGTTTTAAAAAGCCGTATTCATTAATTTCTCCCAAATGTTTTAAACCTACGTCAAAAAAGCAGCTCTTCTGATGTGCGCATCGGAACACAACAAGCAAAGGGATGTACAAGTGTTTAAAAGAGAAAAAAATATAATTCCTTACTATAAACTATCTTTCTTCTTCCCCCATCTCTCCTTTCAATAAACTTAGCCACCAATATGTTTAATTATAAACTACGTTTTTCTTACCTGACCACTGCCTTGCATTGATCTTGACCGCAATGCTTCACGGTCTGAAGAAACAGACGCAAATCCATGTTAGTGAAAGCATAAAATAAAAAGAAAAAAAGGGAATTTTCTCCCTTTCAAGTCTATTGCAACATGTGGGAGAATGTTTAACATAAAAAAAAAAAAAAGATGTGATCCTGTATGGACTGTCTAGTCTCAGTAATCTGGCACAAAATTCCTCTCTTGCCCTTCACACCCTAATCCTAAAATATAACACTATTTCATCAATGTGGAATTTTTCAGAATAAATAAGCGGAAGTATCCCTGATGCCTCTTTACTTACTTTACTTAATTTCATTCTATGGAATAGTGCTCTTTAAATAATATTAGAACATTAGAACATTGGCAGCTCCATTGAAAACAATGGAGTGCTGCAGGCTTTTACTGGCCGGTAAAAGCCCGCAGAGCCAACATTCCAATGTTCGCTTTGTTCACAGCAACAGCTGTGAACAAAGCCTCACAGAGCCCGAGGGCATTTTAATCCCCTCGGGCTCCGTGAGCAATTTGTTTTATTTAATAGAACATTCTGCCCTGAGTGGAAGAATGTTCTAATAGCCTTAGAACCCGCCATAGCAGGCTCTACTGGCTATTAAAGGCCCTTTCCCTTGTTAAATGCCCATGTCTTCGGCTCGGGCATTTAACGCGGGAGCGGGCCTTTAATAGCCGGAAGAGCCCGCTACGGTGGGTTCTAAGGCTATAATAGTAAACGGAAAAAAAGCTATTATTCATGAACCTTTCTACTTATTTAGAACACATAATGCAATTCAGATTGTATACTGTAAATATATTCGGGCAAACTTGATTATCAGGTTGCAATAAAAATGTAATAGTTAGCTTGAGATGGGCATACCTAGAAGAAAATTAATTATAATTATAACACGTACTATAATGCGCTAATAATAAGAAAGATAACATATCCATGACATTGGTGATGGAGCAACTGATCAATCTAATTAAAAATGCAGACCGTAGAGATTTCCCATTGTGTGTCTTTTATTAAAGTTAGTGAGATAAAATGTCTTTTGTTTTGCCATCTTTGTTGTGTGTACCTTTTTCTATGGGCATATGTGACATATAGCTCAGCTTTTGGTCTCAGCTTCCGTAGGAACAATTAAGGGAGACATTAGCCAGTTTTTAGGGGATTGAGACATATGCAGGAGAGCCACTAGGAGTAGAAGGGTGAAGTCACCAACATCAAGGGGCCCATTGGCAATGAAGGCAATGTGGTTGGGGCTGGTCAGGAGGCCATGACAATGTCAGAATCTGAAGCCTCTGACTTAGGCCAAGCCCTCATGGTAGCAGCAAAATCAACATAGGATGTTAAGTATTTTCCTGTGTCCAATACTGCCAAGCTACCACCAGAAGCACCCTCATTTCTGTGCTCCAGTATAAAGCCAGCACCTAGTCCATCAACAGGCTTCCTTCACTAGAGGCACCTCTTGCCTTGCCCCTATCCTGCCAGCACTGGGGTCAGAGGAGGCACTGGAAGTTGTACAGAACCTCTCTATAGGCAAAAAGTTGCATCCCATCCAGTTTACCAGTCAGTGACATTGATTGACGTTCAGAATGACATTTGATCTGCTCTATCTGCCTTACAGAGATGTTCTCTAACTCCAGAAGCCTCAGCTGACACCAGTGCTTCTGGCGCATGTACCCCTATTCATCCTACTTCACCCATTCCACCATCAGCCCTCATTAAAAGCTCTGACTATATTCTATTATCTACCCCATTCAAAGCCCTCGCACTGTTCCACAGCCCACAACAAATTCTCCTCCAGACCCAATTCTCCCACCCCCTCACAACTCCACCTGTGACAAAAGCACCCCATATCCCTAAACATTGCAAACTCCCCCCTCAAACAAACCCATACCACCAAAACTCAACATTCCAATTGCCAATCCTCCCCAGAACTTGCTGGCCATGCCCAGTCTGAAATATACCTCAAACCCCACCCTTTCTCAAAAAGGTGGCCCCTGCACATACATCTGTTCATGGAGGATGAAGAGTCCCATAAGGAGGAGACTGCAATTATGAAGAGGCACAGAGCCAAATAAAGACTGTGACAGGATACTACTTTTTTATTACCAAACCCAGGACCTTACTTTGCATGATTATATTTCTATTATAATGTTTGTGATTTTCTATGTGTTGCATTGTGGGGTATGCAGTTCATTCCCTTTCCCATGTGTGTTAACAGAAATGGTAGTAGTGCTGTGAGGGCTTACTGTATGTGGCATTCCAAAAGGTAGTGTTTGAATACATTTAAGGTTATTGTTTGTGTGATAAAATGTAACAATACCTTCTGATAAATGGGTTTACTTAAAGTCCATGTCATCATCGTATATTACTATATTAAGGATATGAATGCAACGTTGGCATATGAATGAGCCTGTCCCTTGATAGTGCGTGTCACTTTTGAAGACATCATATATTAATGAAAGGGTACTGTAAATATGTACATGGTTGCCTTATATGATTGTGGTGTTTGATGAAAGCTTGTAAAGTGGGATGAAGATTAGTATTGTGCTATTCATGTAAAATTTCCAGATATTAACAACATACATTTTTTTAAACATATAAAACAGCACACCTATAGAGTGTTAACATTATGGTGGTCATTATAACCCTGGCCGGCGGTAAAAAAAATGAAATTCAGACTGTGGTGGAAACCGCCAACATAGACAGCCACTTTAACACTCTGACCGCCAAGGCGGTACAAACAAACACCGAGGTGGTAACCGCCAACAGACAGGCAGAGGAAAATGTAACGCCCATAGAATTACAACAGTCCAATCCGCCACCTTTTCCGGGGCGGATTCACCGCGAACAAAAACACAGCGGAAACAGGACTTGAAAGAGAAAATTTTCACCGTTACACACCCCACGAGGAACCAGGACGCCATGGAACCCGAACTTGAGATACTCCCAGCCTTTATCTTCCTGCTCCTCTACCAGCAGCACGAACGCCGGCGGCGAAGACCACGGTGAGTACTGCACCTACGACACAGGGGAGGGGGGAGGGAAAAAACAGTGACACATACACATGCAAGGTCTTGTCCTGGGCAGCGGGGGTGGTGTCGGTCTTGTCCTGGGCAGCGGTGCTGCTGGCAGTCTTGTCCGCTGTGCTGATCTTCCCAGACTTGCCGGTTTTACTGTGCCCCTTCCCCACCTTGATTGGTGTTGCAGCTGTCTTCACACTCCCAACTGTACCCCTGGGAGCGGCTTTGGTGGCTGATTTCTTTCCCCTCTCCCACCGGGCACTGGCCAACTTTTTATGCTTGACAGGTGGGGGACTGTCCGTGCTCTGGCTCCTTGCCACACTGGCTGCCCTGCTGCCTGGTACACTCCAGAATCCGGTGACTACTGGCACCACTGGTCCCGCCGTTGTTGTGGCTGAGTTGCTAGGTTGGGACCTGGAGAGTCAGGCCCTAGGAGACTGAAGGGGTGGGGGAGGTGAGGGAAAGAGGTCAAGGTTGGACAGGAAAAGGTTCTTAGGAACACTGGGACGGGTAGCTGGAGGGGGTTTGGGAGTGGAGGAAGAGGTAGTGATTGTAGGAGGTGTACGTTTGGTGACTTTGGGTGAAGGTGCATGGGCTGGAGGCTGTCGTGAGGTGGATGGCTGTTGGGTGGGTGTGTGGCTGCGTTTGTGTACCTTGGGAGGTGGCCTCACAGACACACTGGGAGAGGACACAGGGGAAGTGTGAATGGTAGGGGGGGTGGTGACTGCACGTGAGCGGGGTGTGGTAGTGGGTGTGCTGGTGATGGATGTAGTGGCTGAGGGTGTAGTGCATGCAGGTGTGAGTGGAGACAAGGCAGGGAGGGAGGAGGGAGATGAGGAGGAGGGGACACAGTGGAGGCAATGGATGGTGGTGTGTCTGCATGTGTCTAATGCTTGCATGAGTGCCTGTGGGATGTGTGGTGCTTATGTTTGCCAGAGCTTCCCTTGTGTGTTGAGGTGTGTGCATGCTGGTCTGATGGTGTGCTTGGGATAGGCTGAGGTACAGGGGTGTGGTTCTGGGTGGAGGAAGTTGGAGGGGGGAGGCTAGAGACAGGGACAATGGCTGCCATCAGTGCTGAGGCCAGAGTGTGAAACGCTTGCTGAAGGGCTGCCTGACCAGGGTGAATGCCCTCCAGGTATGCATTGGTTTGTTGCAACTGCCTCTCTACACCCTGGATGCCATTCAAAATGGAAGACTGCCCAACAGTGAGGGACCTGAGGAGGTCAATGGCCTCCTCAATGAGGGCAGCAGGGGTGACTGGGGCAGGGGCTGAGGTACCTGGGGTGAAGGTGATGCCCACCCTCCTGGGTGAGCGGGCAAGGAGCAAACACTGAGGGGCTGCTGGGAGGGTGGTGCTGGAAGGGGGGGTGGTGGCTGTACCCGTAGATGCAGGGGGCACAGAAGGGCCCGCCACTGCAAGGGAGCTCCCATCAGAGGAGGAGTCCATATCGCTAGTGTCAGCTCCCCTCGCCCTCTGTCCCACTGGTGAATTCAGACTCCGTAGTGTCGCCCTCCAGGGCTATGTGGGATGCAGCTCCCTCCTGCTCCGGTGTCACTGCTCCTCTGCCTGATGATGCTAATGCACACAAGAACAGGGAGACCACAAAAAGGGGGGGGAAGACAGAAGAAAGACATGTTGAGAGCATGCAATACCGCTACCGTTGGCGGACATGACAGACACAGAAGCCCCCTGCACTACGCCGCGCACTTGGAGTCCACTATTCAATCCCAGGAACATGGGTTACGAGGCTATGCCCGATTTCTGCACACAAGGATGTCACAGGAGCCTGACTAGGTGTAGTTGGCATTGTACACAGGTGGGGTGGGGTGCCACAGGGCCTGCCTTAAGAAGGGTCCTTGCCTACTAAACTTGCCCTGGCCTAGGGGAACCCACAGCCCACCTCCCCCACCCAGACACCTAAAATGCACCCTGAATCAGAAGAATGAGAGTGTACTCACCCTCTTGTGTCTGCTGTGATGCCCTCAAGCGCCCATCCAACTCCGGGTACGCCACCACCAGGATCCTGAACATCAGGGAGGTCATGGTGCGACGGGCACCCCTCCCATGTTGGGAGGCCATCCCCAGCTGGGCCTCCGCCGTCTTCTTGCTCCAGCGGCGAATGTTCTCCCATATTTTCCGGCAGTGGGTGCACTGTCTGTGGTAGACCCCCAGGTTCCAGACTTCCTTGGCGATGGCACGCCAAATGTTCTTCTTCTGGTGGGCGCTGACCTACAGGAATTGTACAGGGGAAAAAGAGAAGTAATTACCATCTGCACCGTCACAGTCATTGGCCCTCATCCCTACCCTTGCCATGACACACATGCACTCACTGTCGTTTCATGCACGCCTCATTCTCACTCCCCCTATCTTTCATCCACCCCACTCCACACAGGCATTGCCCATACAGCATGCTCACAGTGTACTTACCTGTTTGTCTGGAGGACCATAGAGTAGAGTGTACTGGGGGAGGACCCCATCCACAACTTAGTCCAACTCCTCCGTGCTGAAGGCAGGGGCCCTTTCCCCAGACTCACGAGCCATTATCTCTTCCAGACTGAGGTGACTGCAGCACTTGCTGTGTAGGTCCTCTCCTGTCGAAGATCAGGTATCAAGTGATTGAACAGACAGAAAATGGTGGTCACGTCCACGGCGGTGCGTACCTTCACCGCCGGCGTACATCGTCATTGGCTCCTGGGACCCATAGGGTCCAATGTTAACCAATGCAGGATTGACCGCGGTCTTCGACCGCCTACCGCGACGGTGTACAACGTCAGCGCAGTTACCTCATATCCCCCTGTCCCACTTTACAGGTCATGGAGCCGCCATTTGATGGGCACACATGGCATTATTTTGGACTGCATCACACATATCTAGGCCTTGCCTAAACACTCATACAGGCAAATTTTTATTTGCTAATATTTTCAGAGTAAGCTGTGTTTACGTACCTCAGAGTTGGTTGACTCTCTGCTCGCTGTTCTCCTCCATAGGCAACGTCCGCTGGGGCATGTGAGGAGATGGCGGCATCCTCCAGTGTACAGATCCACTGGTGGACCTGTCGACAATGGAGGAGTGACATGTGATCATCACCTACAGGCTTGATCGTGCCACAATCCAGGAATTGTGTGCCCAGTTGGAGCCAGACCTGATGTCAGCTATCTGCCCCCTTCATCCCCCTTCAAGTGCAGGTGCTGTCAGTTCTCCATTTCCTATCAAGTGGGTCTTTTCAAACAACAGTGGCCATAGCATCAGGGATGTCCCAGCCTATGTTTTCCAACGTGTTGTCCAGAGTGTTGTCTGCCCTGCTGAAACACATGCGGGGCTACATCGTTTTCCCTCAGGTGGAGGATTTGCCTACAGTGAAAGGTGATTTCTATGCCCTGGGACATACCTCCAACATCATAGGTGCCATTGATGGGACACATGTGGCCTTGGTACCCCCTGCAGGAGTGAACAGGTGTACAGAAACCGGAAGAGTTACCAGTCCTTGAATGTGCAGATGGTGTGTTTGGCAGACCAGTACATCTCCCACGTTAATGCTAAATTCCCTGGCTCAGTGCATGACGCTTATATCCTCCGGAATAGCAGCACCCCTTATGTGATGAGGCAACTCCAGAGGCACCGGGTGTGGCTATTAGGTGAGGACATGGACCCAATACAGTGGGAATAGTTGTCTGGGTCTGTGGATGTCCCTATGAGATAGTGTGTGTCTAACAGTTGTCCCTCGCCATTTGCAGGTGACTCTGGTTACCCCAACCTGTCATGGCTACTGACCCCAGTGAGGAATCCCAGGACAAGGGCAGAGGAACGCTACAATGAGGCCCATGGGCGAACTAGGAGGATTATAGAGCGGACCTTCGGCATCCTGAAGGCCAAGTTCCAGTGCCTCCATATGACAGGTGGTTCCCTATTCTACTCACCAAAGAAGGTATGCCAGATCATCATATCCTGCTGTATGCTTCACAACTTGGCTTTGCGACAACAGGTGCCTTTTCTGCAGGAGGATGGTCCAGATGGAGGTCTTGTGGCTGCTGTGGACCCTGTGGATAGTGAAGACGAGGAAGCAGAAGAAGAGGACATCGACAACAGGAACACAGTGATCCTGCAATACTTCCAGTGAGACACAGGTAAGAAGACAACACTGCCTGCTACATCTGATTTTAATCTCCTATCTCTCTCCTGACTGTCATTTTCACTCAGTATTTGGTCACTGAGTCGTCACTTTCCCTTACGATTTCACATATTTGGGTCCCACTGTGTGACATCTGCTTTGTTTCCTCATGGACTAGAACTGTGTGACATAGGTATGTTGACATTACATTTGAAAGAGCATTTTGCCACTGTCATTGCTAATACACTCTTTCGAAATCACAGACAGACTCCTGATTGTTTTGCACTTTAACGGTGTTTATTTAAGTGCTCAATAATGGAGGGGGTTGTAAAATGGTGAGGGGTGACGGTGGAGGAAAAGGAGCATGACAAGCTTCTTTAACAAGTGTGTTAATTACTTGCTGATGCAGGTCTCCCTCTGAATGCAGCAAAGTGTGAGTTTCACAAAAACAAACTCATATTCTTTGGATACATATTCTCTGATTGGGGAATGACTCCTGACTCAGATATGGTGCAAGCACTGTAATCTACCTGCCCCCGCAAGATGTTACCATGCTACAATCCTTCTTAGGTATGGCTAGTTAATGCTCAAGGTTCATTCATGACTTTGCTACAGTCATGTAGTTACATACTAAGATCAGCAAAGATGAAAGCCTGGTGGGGTTGGGTACAGTTCTTGCTAAGAACCCTGCCATCTGAATGCCCAGAGACACATTTTGGTCTATGTCAGTAGAAGTCTGTCCAAAAAAGAACGTGCCTACTCTCAGTCAGAGAAGTAGAATCTGGCTGTAGTACGAGCCTGTGGGCCTGTGTTTCTATATGGGAAATGTTTCACTATTATCAGTCACCACCAGGTGTTGCATCACGGGATGAGGGTTGTAACTGCAAGAGTATGACTATGTGATAGTGTACACGCCTGGGAATTATAAAAATACCATGCAGAATACTGTTCATGAGTGCCACTACATCATTATAGTTTGATGTCCAAAGTGACCAGAGAGTGTCTCATTTCTATTGTGAGGGCCAGCATGCCAGCAGCTCTATCCATTGAACACATTATTCCTGATACCAAAGCAGATAAAGGCATGCTCATTCTCAAAGGCCTCAATACAACACAATCTTGGAAAACAAGTGTCCAACCTTTTGCTGATGATGTTGAACTCCAAAATTTCAAAAATGTACAAGATGAGCAATCTGTCATTCAAGAGGGGGTCATATTGAGAGGCTCGAGAATCATCATACCTGAAAGCCCGATGCAGCAAGTCATTGGTATAGACGATGAAGGACATTGTGGAATTGTAGCCACCAAAAGAGCCCTAAGAGATTGCGTGTGGTTCCCTCACCTAAACAAATGAGTTAAAAGAGTGCTAAATGCATGTCATTTTGTAACATTGAATGAATGAATGAATGAGTGAATGAATGAGAGACTAATAGAGTGCACAGCTACTCTAAAGAGTATCCCAGCACTAACAGGCAAAGCCCAGGTACAAGTTCCCCATCAGAAGTCTTACTGCACCCCCAGAAAAGAGCCCGATTTTAATTATTTTTTCTAAATGTGAGCACAGAAGAAATCAGGCGCAGTTTGCAAGGGAGATCATTCCAAGCCTTAGCATCAAAGAAGGAAAAATATTTACTTCCCCCTTGGTCATGCTTAAAGTGCTGGATTGTTAGAAATGAAGGAGAACACAGTACTCTGGAGGGAATATACTGGGTCTCACTCTTAGCCAAATACCCAGGGCTCGGATACACTGCCCAGTGAACCAAAGCCAAGGTTTTCAACAAAATCTGTTTTTAACAGGCAACCAATGCAAAGCTTTTAGCTCAGCTGTGGTCAAAGAAGGTATGGGCAGATGATGAAGTAGCCTGCAAATGTTTGTCGCCCAAGGTGACACAACATCTAGTGAAAATGTCAGCGCTCACTGCACTTGCCTGGGAGAAAGCTGAAGTTGATTTCTTTGGGCATCTGGAAAATGGACATCATTGCATGATGGCCATTGATGAAAACTTGTGTTTTCTTTTGGTGGAAGATTCATCATCAGCAACCCATGATAAAGTCATCTAGCAGCTTGATTACATCTTTGCAGCTTGGGGCATCCCCACTACCCTCACATCTGACAATGGCCCGCCTTTCAATAGCAAAGAATTGAAAAGTTTCTTGATCAGATCAGTCTTAAGCATCAAAATAGTACACCTCTCTGGCCCCAAGCCAAAGTTGTTATTGAACAATTTATGGGTACTCCTGACAGAGTAAATTAGCAAGCATCAATTGAAAAAATCAATCTAAATCAAGCCCTGTGCCCAGTACTTTGTGCCTATCGATCAACCCACACTCCAGAACTGATGAGAGCCCTGCCATCTTGCAATTTGGGAGATCTACTGGAATTAAACTACTACAATGGACATCAAGCTGATCAGTGATTGCGGATAAGGCTTGTGTCACAGACACTTCTCAAAAGTGCAAAATGACAATATATGTTGATCAATGCCCAAGTAACAGTTTCTGAGGAAGGGTACTTAGTACTGGTCAAACAGAAACTGAGATGAAAAATAAACACTTTACTGTTGACCCTCTAAGGGGTGTGACTTGCAAAGGACACATTGTGAGAGCACATTCTCCCAGACAATCCTTGACACGGTATTCATCACACTTTACACATCTACCTCAGTTTTAGACCTGACAACCTTAGGGTGGTCAGACCCCTACTTTTTTACCTGCCTCACTCCATTTCTATGACCCTGTTTTAGCTGGTTTTGAGACTTTACCATTCCTGACCAGTGCTTAAGTGCATGTGCTCTCTCCACTTAATATTCATGGTAAAATCGGTTCCTACCCAATTGGAATATTTAATTCACATGAAAGTCTCTAGTATGGTGTACTACATGCGAACCGAGGCTGTGCTCCTGGAAATTGTTGCGTCACCTTGCAGTGTGGAAAGAAATGACGCATCATCTGTGCCGTGCCAGAAAATCCACCGCAGTGCCTTATTTTTCAAAACACCTCCTCCTCTGCAGCCCCTGTGAGTTGGTATTTTTGACGCAGCCCAGATATTGTGTATTACAAGGAGACAGCCATTGATTCTTAAGGATAGAGACTCTTTTAAATCTTTAAAAAGTGATATCTCTACTTGTTTTTATATTATTTCATTCAGATAAATATCTATTTTTCGAAACCTGCGTGGTTTATTTTTGTGGTGTTTTCACTGTTACTGTATGAGATATTACACAAATACTTTACACATTGCCTTCTACATTAAGCCTGCCTGCTCTGTGCCAAGCTACCAGAGGGTGAGCACAGGACAATTTGAGTTGTCTTGTGACTTACTCTGACTAGGAATATGGTCCCTACTTTATAGGGTGCATACATCTGCCAACTAGACACCCAATTTCTAAACTCAGTGTTCGTTAGCTCCTGAGATCACAAGTGCAGCAACCACATCTCAACTTCCAGATCACACCTGAGCCTATCACTTCAATGCTCAATGACGGTGTGCCTCAACTACCTCATACCAACTGATCTACTAGATAAGTGTGAGAGCTTTGAATGCCTATTGAAGAAATATTATGCTACAGTTATTTGTACTTCTTATTTAACAAGGAGGCAAATATAATGTCTTTGAAATCATGCATGCCAGGGCCCTTGCAGTCCTGGATGGATTCTAGACAGAAACTACATAATGGGATGGGAGATGTTAAGGTGTGGTTCTAAAAGTTATGACACTATGCTGGCAGAGCTAGATAGTATGTGGAAGATGTCTGATACTGAGCTCCGTGCACGGCGTGTTCATTTCCATGCAAAATTCTTCTATTTTTGTTGTTTATATGGCGATTCTGTTAATATCATCATCTTAAAAACACCTGTATTAGAATAACTGAATACAGTAATCTTTAAAGGCATTAGAATGCACTATAGTACTTCAACTTTTATGACTAGAATTTTCATCAGATGAGCTACCAAGAAGTATGTCAGATTTAAGTGTGTCCCCAAGCAGCTTTAATGTCCAGCTTTTGACTGCATTTCCTTATTTATGTAGATGTCCTAGGGAAAGAAGATGATGAGAAATTAGAAGGAAACCAACTTTGTGATGTTATGACCGCTAAAACATAATGGTCAGGTTTCCAAAGCTAAGCATAAGAAAGCTATTGGGCCTAATTTAGAGTTTGGCAAAGGGGTTATTCCATCACAACGGTGATGGATAACCTGCCGGCTGAAGTATAAATCCCATAGGATATAATGGGATTTACATTTTGGTGGGGATATCCGCCAAACTCTAAAACGGACCCTAAATTTCTGATGAGCATTGAATCTCTGCTTTTATCATTTAGTTTAATTTTGCTATTCTAAATGACCCTTTAGATTTTTTGGTAGATGTCAGAAATCTGGTCTCTGAGAATCCCTGGGTAATCATGCCTGTACTGTAAGTCAGTGGAGATTCTGTGGTCTACAGATTCAGATACCATTCCAACAAGTGGAGATTATGTGGTCTACAGATTTAGATACAATCCCAACAATTCCTAATAAATTACTGTCCTGTCAGTTGTTGAATCTTTTAAAAAGGAAAAAAACTCTAAACTAAACACCTCACACTATTTAACAAATATATACAAATGGCAAACATGGTCAGAATGGTCCATAATGCAAACTGGCAGTTCCCAAAAGGCTGGTATGACAGGTCAGTGTGTGGGCCATTTTTTTCAATTGTGGACCTGTTGTAAGTATTGATTTGTGCTTTGGTGTAACATAAACATTGCCTGCAGAAAGCACTAATGTTTGCACCCATATCACACAAAACACATATAAAGCTTGTCTTTACAAGTTCAAAATTACTTTGATTTCCAAATTTGGGCTATTACTTTAGCTATTTGAGTTGTTAAGGGGGGCCATTTTTATTTTTTGAACCAGTCTGAATCTGATAGTTAATGTAATTGGCTAAGGGGACACACCGTAAACAACTCCTGAACCGAAATGGGGTTGGGCACAATGAAGAAAGGCCACAACTATCAAGACCTGTTGTTAGAGTCCTATTTCAAGATCCAACATAATGACCTTACAACCTCACTAACCCATTCTCAGTGTTCCTACATTGCATCCGCCCTTCTGGATGAAAGTATATTATTTTTTCGTCATGTCTGGGTTTTTTTTCAAAACAGAAAAATGTAAAGACACTTTTACTTTTTTTCAAGCAGATGATCCTGACACATGAGAGCACCTATAGAGACTGCATGGGAGCCAGGTGATGTGTGCGTTGTGGCTCCCCAACTGCTCATCATATTTGTTTCATTGCCAATGGGATAGCTGACTTTAATCCTCTGTCTCACACCAACTCCGCATGGCAACAAATTGTAGGAGGGAGGGAGGGGGTCAACCCTGTGTCTGTGGTCCCATTCTGGGGTGAACAGATTCCTACGTCTCTGGCCCCATGGGGTATTCTTAGATGGGGCCTTGAGTTTTCTGCTGCAGCTATAGCCACAACCAGCTGGACTATCAAATTGGGACATCCTTGTGTCTTATCTTTGGATGGCTTATTTCTTTGTTTTAAAAATGCTAGCTTCCATCTCTTTTTTCCTTGTGTTTTATTTTCAGACTATTCTTCTGCCACTAAGGATGAGGCTTAAAGGACCTTGTAGGACAGCATCCAGCAGCTCTAAAGGCAGACTACACTGCCTGTCTGCCTTCTTCAGATACCATGGTCTCTGAGCCACTTGAAGGCCCTATGAGCATTGCTGAAATATAAACTGGGCCACATACAAGGGGAACCTGCTCCTTCATGGTCCCTAGCAAATCTACCTTCTACTTTCCAAGGGCATGCCCTTGGTGAGAAAGACTGAGGGCCTGAGTTACAAGATCTGATGCATCAGCTCCAATGGATCAAATGTCTTGCACTGGCCAATGATTCCCTAACAACGCCATTGGATGCATTGTATTTACTATACAGAGCTTCATGGCACATGTTTTTACAGATGCATCAGAAATTCTGATGCATCTGTGGCGCTAAACTGCCACATTGCTGGACAAGAACCAAAAAAAATGACACTACTCCAGCAATGCGAGTAAGGCCCCAATAAAGAAACGCTCTGTGTCAGTTTAATGCCTGCTTTAAGCAGGTGTTAAAATTCTGACACAGTGGAGTTGCAGGAAAATGAAGTGAAATGTTGTACATTTTCACTGCATCAGCTCTGCGTGTCTTTTACCAAGGGAACGCCTACCTTGCATACATTATACCTGGTGCAGGTATAATGTGATGCGAGGCTTTCCAAACTGACAAATTGGGCCCAAAGCATCAGTTTGGAGAACTGTAAAGCACTGCTTAGCACCACCGCTGCGTGAAAAAATGACGCACAGTGGAGCAAAGGCCTTGTAAATGAGGCTCTGAGTTCTAACAAGTATAAGCATGGAGTCATGTCCGGGCAGGGGTTCAACAGCAAACTGGTTGATTTGTTTTCTGTAATTTCCACTTCTGTTTAAGGACTCCACTTCCATAGCGGTGATATTCCCCCTGAACGTATTACAATGTTCCAGTGGAGCTGACCAGCGGGAACATTGTAGTAAGCGTTCCCACTGGGCTAACAGGTGGGTACCGTTTTAGGCTACTTGCATCAGCTCCCTAAAGGGAGCCGAGGCCAATATCCTAACACTCGAGCACCCTCAGAATGTGCACTATCTGAAAGGCAGACAGTGCACATTCTGACGGTGGTGGGCAGGGGGTGCCCTGCACTGCCCACAAAATGGTTGTGGGCAGTGCAGGGGCCCCCCTGTTACCCCCATCACTTCCTTTGCTGCCAGCCTTTTCATGGCAGACTCCCCGCCATGAAAAGGCTGGTGGAAAGAGGGATTGTAATCAGCCAGGCAGCGCTAAGTTCATTGCCACCAGGGCTGGTTGCAAGACTGACCTCTGTCATGCCGCCAGGAACCATGTTCCCAGAGGGGACGTGGTCCTTTGATAGTCCAACCACCAAAGTTATAATTTGCTGGTCGGACTGCCAAATCCGCAGTGGTCTGACTGCCACTGCAAGTTTGGTTGTCTCATGATTGTCTAACTCATAATGAGGCCCTAAGTCTCTGCTCCTATGCAGTGTTTAAAAGCAGATGTGTCAATTTATTTTATTTATCTGTCTTAAGCAGTTGTTGAGTTGTAGAATATGGAAGTTTCTTCCCAAAACGGATATACCAGATTCAAAACTCTACCCATGACAGAAAATTCTTGGGACCATTCTAAAGGTTAGCAGATCCCTGTGCATGACTTATTCAAGCTGTGGTCTGCAAGAACCCTCTGTGTACTTCAGGCCCAACTCTTACTGACACTGAAAACATGTTCCTTCCCTCCATTACTCCAGTTGGAATCCCTGCTGTGACAGGTGCCAGAGCTCTGCTTTTTGTCCCTCTTTCCGGTGAGAAGAACATGCCAGGGACTATCATTTAGAGTGCCACAATCAATCTGTGCAGGTTACTCCCATTGCATTTCCTTTACCAGGAAAAGAGTAATCCCACTCAAATCTGTCCATAGTCCTGGACTGGTTTTGAAATTGAAGCAGAGTTATTAACTTGGCCCAACAGGGTAGTTTGAATCCCCAATTTCATTATGGCTTCATCAGTGAAACATTCGAGAAAATATAGCAAAATGGCCAAGGAAATTACAAAGCCCACGTAGCCCATAACCAATTTATTTGGGGTCCTGTCTGTGATAGTCTGCCTGTACACACATACTATGCTGATTCAGTGTGTAGTTTTCCACACTCGGCCTCACCACGTGAGCCCACTTGAGTGCCAATTTTTCTGAATATAACCTGTGCAGAACTTCTTATGTAAGCTGTGCTGCAAGGGTCCTTATTTTAAAAAGGCAGTCAGTGACAGTTTCTTCTAAATCCTAGTTTACAATAGATGAGACTACTTTTTGGCATCGCACTCATGGCAGAGATGCAACTATCAGGTGTTTCCAAATCACAATATTATGGAGGATGAGATGGCCCAATAAGAATTTCCTTGCTGTAGACAAAAACAGGAAATATGTTCAACAATCATACATAGATGTCTTATGTCACACACACCAAACCCACACAGCAGGTCTCGGACTATGCAAGCTAATAAAAGGGACTTTGACGTGTGTAGGCACTTTTTTGCATAAATATGCCAAGTGCGTAGAAGTCTTATTTCTGGTGGAGAGTGTGTCCATCAAGATAATCCAACGGTTCACTGTTTTAGGTGCAGTATGATTGAATTTACAAATGGGTTAGATAACGTTTACCCTTTGTAGCCCATTATGAGTTTTGTGTAATTGTGACCTCTTTGAGTGGACTACTTGCCCAGAAAAATGTGCATTCAAAAAGTGTGCTAAGCTTCTGTCAAATATAGTGGCTCAATTATGGACAACTACGTTATTTTTCAGAAACAGAAAAAGTAGAGCAGATTGTGTCCTTCAACAAAACAATGTCTCCAGAAAATTCAGAATGCAGCTATCCATGTGGATTTCAGTCCTTGCCAGCATGGACCCTTTTTCAAAGTATGGCTATGCTGCATTTATTGCCTATGAACTGACGAAGTTGATTCAATTCATTCTGTGACACAAATCCCACACTTGTTATATATTCCCTTTAGATACTTCATAACATCTTGTTTCCTGAGATCTTCATCTATACATTTTTATCACTGCAATGACAATACAGATAAAATAGCGTGTCATGTTCTGCACCAATGGAGATACTCTAATAGCTTACCTCCAATTGATGTGGAACTCTTGGTCCACCTGCAAAAATCATTTAAATTTACACCACTCTTAGTTGATCGCTACACAGCCAATTATCACTAAATCAACCACTAAATTCTGAAGCTAAATGAATGAACCAACACCCTGATGAGATTTTACCTATATATTAACAATGGGCAGAGAAATTAGACCACAAACAAACTTTAAGAGCACTCCTCCCAACTTTAATCAAAGGAATCTCACAAGTTCCAAATCACCTCGACAAACAGAGGGTACAATTAGGTACAACCTGTCCCAAGATATAGAAGCACAGTTCTACAATTGCTTAGAGACCACAAACCTTCCCTCTTCCATAACAAAAAACTCACGCACAACATTTATATAATAATGAACCCAACCTACAGAAACACAACCGCAAACAAAACACCATCACAAACAGCAACCAGTACATCAGTTGCTACCCAACCAGTGAGTTCCCCAACGGAGGTAGCAACTTTATTCTCCATGCCAAGTTTCAGTGGCCACACCATCCAAATTTTGACCACCAAACATTTCTAAAAACAAAACCCTCACCAAATCAGGATTACTTAAATCAGAATCCACGTCTTCCATTAGCAATATCATACATTGTATAACAAGTCTCAATTTTGATAGATTTACCATTAACAATTACTCCATTAAATGAATATCCCAGATTTCACATATCCCAAGTCCTAACTCTCACAGAATGCCACTAAACCTCCACCACTTCCTGTGAATTTGAAAGCTGCCTCTTCATCTTTGAACCATCCATTTATATCAAATTGTGTGGCTGCAACTCAACTCAGCTAAGCTCAAATGGTATTCCTACTCCCCAAGAAACCTTTACAAAGACTGATGTTACTACCTCTGTGGTGAATAGCCTAAACATCCTTAGATCTGGGCATTTTTAAAACTTTCCTAATAAAATAATATAGGCTAAACTCTCTGGTAACCTAGCAAATGGCTGTATGACGTCCATTGCAAACTTCTGATTTGGATTAAGTAGTATCACCACTGGAGAAGAAGGTACAACAAATGGTTTTGTGGATTTATCACTCATGGCAAACTTCTACACATTCTTCTACTACGTCTGGCAGGGTTTTAATAGGCTTAGACACAGGCTTAACCTCCCACGGAACTGCAGAGACTGGACTGAAATAGGGTTGCCTTCTTGCCTCATTTCTTTTCTCTTTTTAAATTTATGATTTTCTACCAATACGTTTATGGAGGTGAATGTTCCCCTTTATGTCTAGGTGATGGACCATTTTATAAACCTCTTTATTCACATGATGATTGGGCTCATGCATAGACTTACAAAGCAGTCTTGCTACTCTAAATACTTTCACACATGACATTTTCTAATCAATAACACTAACAGTATAGTTGTTGCTCCAAATCCCAAAGGAATGCTAAATAAATTAAAATGGAGACTTGGAGATAGGGAAATAGAAAGAGCTAAGCACTAGATATACTTTAATATGGTCCGTCAATAAAATATCAACTCTCTGCTAGATTTATGACCCTTTCACACGATGCCGCACAGCACCCAAAATTGTTGTGCTGCACTCTGTGACAGGCAAATAGGAGGAAAGCACAATTTCTACAAAGATAGGCTCTCCTCTTCCCTCTCACCGGCACTGCTGCATTATCAGGCTGGCAAGCCTCATGAACACACCTTTGCACCATAGTGCAAAGGTAACATAGGTTTCGTAAAGGAAGGGTACTCCAGTAAAAATTACTGTGCTTAGACTGACTTTACAACTTTACCTATTTGGTATGTGTGTTGTACAGTGCATCACACATGCAAAGTCAGAAAAGAAAGGAGAATGAAAGCATTTTCCCTTTTAATGCCTGCCTTCAAGTGATACAGAGACAGATAATGCAAAGCAGAGCTTCACACTGGTTTGAGTTACTGTTCCTTAAAACCAACATGAATACCAATATGCATTGGTTTGTAAATGCCAAAAAACGGTTTTGTGTCATGTCAGAATTAAAAAAGTAAAGCAAACTTGGCCCAAAACCTTTCCAAATCTTGACCCCATGTGCTTGAAATGTATTATTCCATGGGAAAAGACACGTTGCAGGCACTGACAGAATATGAGATAAAAATGCATGCTAACTTTTTGTATGCAGTTGAGTTGTTGCCACCAATTATACCATCATTCTTGAAAAAAACAGAAGGGATGCTTTTCAGGAAAATAATGACTCTATTGAGGAGTATACATGTGCTAACCATCCAGCTGGAATCTGAAAAAATAAAGCCATAAAGCCATGGAAGCAATGATCCAATTGGACCATCACATTTTCAAGTGGACCCTCTCATTCTTTAGGACACTTTGGGCCTGATTTAAGAAAAGTGTAGCGCCAATTTTCTTGTGCCCCTCAGTGCCCCCCTAAAACCACCATGTGTGCTCCGTATCTAAGATTTGACCACAATGGTGGTAGTTAGGGAATTAGCAGAATAATTTTTGGTGCTAGTTTGGAGCTTTGCAGAATCAGTGTCAAAAATGTTGACGTTAATCCTGAAAAGCACATTTAGGCCCATTGTAAACAATGGTGTGTCTTCTTTTAATGCCTGCTCTCTCGCTTGGATTTCTTTGCACCATTTTTTCAGCTCCCCCTTACCGGGGAATGTCTCCTTTGCATACAATAGCAGAAAGGGTTATAAAGTGGCACAATGCATGCATTGCGCCACTTTGTAAATTTGGTGTGACAATTTTGGCCTTGTTGGGCCACATCAGCATAATAAAATGACAGTAATGTGGCGCAAGGAGGTGCTAGGGGTTCTTAAATCTGCACCTTTGTTTTGTCTGAAGTTGCTTCTGGCTCAGGTTATCAAAATAGATTTGACAAGTCTTTAAAATTTTCTTTGGAAGGATTGAAACTAACTTAAGCAAATTTTCTGATCTGGCATTCTGTTTTAAAATGAAGTTAGTGATTACAAAGGTGTTGACATAAATATGCTAATTAGAAATTATTAATAAATGTTTATGTGTTTGACTAATGAAAAGTTCACAGAGAAATTGATTCTAGAGAAAAGAAATGGCACTTTTGAAATTGTGACCACGGGGAGGGGCAGCCTACAAACTTATGCTAAAATAACTAAAAGATGTGTGAAATAATGAAAATGTGAAAGAATAATGTAGTAATATGTCATATTAAGATGTATAACCTATCTTTTGCATTTATTTGTAGAAGTTAACTTAGCTGTGATTAAGGCCTAGTCCTTTCAAGGCCTCACACACAAGCAGCTGAAATACTAACGCACTGCAGAGAAGCTCATGCATGACCTGTCTTTGAGCCATCCGATGTTAAAGTTGCTTAGCTAGAAGTTTCTGCAAGGTACAAACGGACAGGAGATGATGAAGACAATTAGATATAATTATGTGTAGAGTAGACTAAATGCACTTTCCCAGGACTTGAACAATGAAAGCACTGACTGAAGAGGAACATGCAACATTTTCAATACTTGAAGAGTCGGATGATGAGAACATCATACAGTGGACCAATCCATGTGCTGTGAAAGGACTAATATTAAAATGTATAGATTTGGAAAATTAATATTATAGGTTAGAGTCATATCTGCTGACTGCCTGACCAATTGGAAATTAGGGGGATGGACTGGGAGACCCTAATAAAAGGTCATGACAAGGGGCTAAACTTCAGACTTTAGGGAGAATTTAGGCAGATGCAAGGGAAGACGTTGATGATGTCAGGAGACGTGGTTCGAGATTCTGTCATTGGGCTCATACTCTGAGAGCCTGATGCGTTGCTGATCTATTGATGACCTGAAGATGATGACTGACTTTGTTGCTGATACATTCTGTGGATAGGTAGCTATGACAATGTGACTTATTAACTTGTGCCTTTTCTTCTAGGTACCAACTGCGCTGTTTTATAGTTTTCTCATAGCAAGATGTTTTTCCAAACTCATGTTTTCTAAATTATTTTGCATGAAGTCCAATATGCTGATGGTAAATTTGTTAAAATGCTTTATGGAGTTGTGGTTATTCAAGAATTGATTGTTATAGTTGTTTTGATTTTAATGTTATTAATTGGTTATCCTGATTATTGATGCCATTGGTCACTATATAATTAGGATATTCCATGCAATCCAAAAGTTTCATCGGCCTATACGCGTCCCCTTGTAAGTTTACTTACTAAGGACCAGGCTTGCTAGCAAAGGCATAAGCCAAAGCAAGTTCTCTATTTGATGTCTCATACTCTATGACTCCTAAAACCTGTTCAGGAATATCTTATTTAAGAGAAAACAAAGGTACTGTTTTATTTATTTTATTAAAAACAGAGAATCTGACACCGCAATTTATTTTAGGTAACAAATGGTCAACATCCCAATTATTCTTGCCCACACTGTCAAAGTGATTTTTAAGTTTTGAATCCTATCTTTTATTCTATGTCCACATGGTGAGATTAGGATCGCTTTAGAGTGTGATCCTTTTAGTAATGTGAGGACAACAAAATACGGTATTAATGTTAACATGGATTCCATTGAACCCTGGCTTTTATTATTTTCTAAATATTTTAAATCATTTTGCAATTTGCATTCCTTTTTTGTGTTTTCTAGCATGTTTGTTTTTATCTTGTATTTACGGACTTTCTGCAGAAATCACAAATATCTTGATAAGCATAGGAATGGACAAGTGATTTTCAATGTCAGTTGGCTGCACCAGCCTGAGCTAAGATCAGATAGAGGTCCAGATTAGAGCTGTGCAGACTTTAATTCAAGCCCTTATTAATTAAAGAACTAAACTGAGTTAAATTCCTGTTATTCTCATGCCTTCAAGGCAACAGTCTGTCATTGGTTCCATACATGACGCACCTGGTGACATTTGCCTGGTTGATTATTAGGAAATGCAACCAGTCTGCTTATGTCCTCAAAATATATTTCTGTGTTTAATGCTGTTCTTTTCCTGGCTGGTTTTAGCTGCTGATTATCGCTAGTGAATGTAAAACAGGTATGTACTTAAAGTTACATATCCACTGTTACAGTATTAGCATGAGATATATATTTATCAGTATTATATTTCCAGGTTAAACATTGTACCATACTGTGAAGATTTTCCCCATATGTTCAGAATAATACATATCATGAAACAATATATGAAACATGCTTACTATTGCTTTAGCAACTTCTCTGATTCTTGTCGGGGTGAACCACTAAAGTCATCAAATAAACCTGCAAGTAACCTTCTGGTAGCTTGGCACATAGCAGTTAGGCTTAACATAGCAGCAATGTACAAAGTATTTACAGAGGTCACAAACAGTAATGAAGTGAAAACACAACACAAGAAAAAAAATCACACACCAATTTAGAAACAAAGACTAAATTATCATAAATAATTCGACACCAAAATGACAAAAATCCAATAAGACTGATTTTTTTTTAATTTTAAGGTAAATACTAGCACCTAAACAATCAAAGCACCAGCTGTGGACATCTAGTGGCACGAGGAAGGTTCAAACTTGAAAGAACATGGCCTATCACAATGGAGCGTCAGTTGGATACAAAAGGTGGATTGGGCCCAGTCTGCTCTTCCCTTCAGACTTAGAAGAACATTTGTGGAAAAATGTTTAATAAGGTAAAGTCAAACGTGGGAAGCCTGCAGGCGGTGTGCGAGGAGGAGGAGTCATCGGGAAGCCGCAGCCAAAGTTGTGGTGAAGATTTTCACGTTCAGGATATCTCTTTTTTGGAAGTTAAAAACTTCCAGCAGGATGAAGCTGTAAGCTGTAGGCAGTGAGGGCTCCATGAGGCTGGATACACCTTCAGGGCTTTCCAGATTTGAGGCAGCACCAAAAAATGCCTTTGGTCCGTTAATGTCTACCATGAATAATAATGCATTAAAGACTCTGATTACCCAAAGTCATTATTTCTCCCGAGCATCCCCTGCATCTTCTTTGGGTGGAGAGGATGAGGACCATGACCAGCTAAAAAAGAAGGTGGTGCACTGGTTTACTAGAAACTCGAATTTTTATAGCTATGATTACGTTTTTGATAATATTATAAATGTGGAATGGGTGCATTGGGTGGGCCCTCAACCAAATAAAACTTCGGGAGACTCTATAGTGGTTAACTTTGCAAATAAATTTGCCACTGGGTCCCTATTGGAGCAACTTTCTTCGACCAAAACTCCAGAAGGAAGTATAAAAGCAGTGCCCTTAGGTACATTTATAAACCTCGTGCTTTAAAAGTGCATAAAATCTCTGACAACTCATTTGCTCAAAATGTCTATAATATCCCTACCGCTACATTTTGTGATCAACTATCAAGAGAATTTACGGGATTGCCTCCCCCTTGAGAACTTTGGAGTATTTACTGAACCCAACAAAGGGGCTGTGACCTATTTACCTTTAAGTTTACTTGATTCTTCTGAAAAGGCCTATGTGGTATCAAGGAAAGAAACTGCCTTTATTACTCTGATGGTGACTGAGCCTAGCTGCTCTAGTAATTGTTCTTTTAAGAATATGGGTAGGCTGCCACGTACTGCTGTAACCCCATTAGTTATTAAGGCATCCCCAAAATGTTTCGCCATAATCAGTTTGATTTTAAATGTTTATTTTGGAATGTGGCTGGCCTTTTAAATAAGGTTAAGAATGATGATTGGTATATTCTAGTCAAGAGTTATAAAATAGTATTTCTGCCGGAAACTTGGACCAGAGATATGGTCTATATTGATGGGTTTTATTCCATTCACACCACAGCGGGAATCTCCAGAGGTGGCCTTCATGAAGGTGGCCTCTTAAATGTAGTTTCTACCACTTTCCAAAAAAGATCCTTAACACCTTCTTAGATTCCCCTCATTTTCAACTAATAACTATTCCATATAGCCCAGATCTAGTCCCTGTTACTGTGAATTTTTATCACAATATTTTTTTCTCAGAACAATGTGGTTATAGCGGTGTCAATAGATAATACTCTTAGTTATTGTTTGAACAAACGTACAGCTGAGTATTTTGTAGTTTGTGGAGGACATTTCAACTGTAAGTTGTGTACCGTTGGTTTTTAACGTTTTTGGGATGTTTTAATGGGACCTAAAGACACTTTCCACTTTAAACACACACCCTGGGATCATATATTTAACTCGATATTGAATAGGTTGTCTCTTTTCTTAACAATGAATCATATTAAACACCTTAATGGAGACTACATTTCGTTTGCTGGCAGAGCGCAAGGCAGCCTCATATATTTTATTACATTCTCTCAGTTTTACAAAACGCAGGCTATTGAATTTAAAATAGTGCCAAACAAGACAAATGATCATTATCCCCTGCCTTTATCCTTTGACTCCGGTAAGAACAGACAACCCCTTGCTGCTGCTTTTAACATCCCAGTAACACAAACTAAAAATAAGAGGATTACACGTAGGTGGGTTACGGGTGACTCTCACCTAGTCCTCGAGGAATTACTGAAGGAAAGTGGGTGTCAAATGCTAACCTGCTTGACTGCTGACCTTAACCCCAAGATTGTTTTAAATGAATTTCAAGAAAAAAGAAAAAAACAGAACTGCAATTGTAATTTTTTTGTTGATAGAAATTGTTCCAAGACACATAAAAATCGAATATATGCCTTGAAACAGGCTACTCGGGACAGGGAGGTGGTGAGAACTTTTAGAAGCTAATATAAACAGGCCATAACACAGAGAAAACATATATTATAATGGAAGTTGTTAGAAATGGGGTCTTTGGTTGACAGTCAGGTTACCCCCTGTTCAAGCAAGGACCCTCACTCTAGTCAGGGTAAAAGAGAATGACCCTCAGCTAACCCCCGCTTACCCCCTTGGTGGCTTGGCAGAGCAGTAGGCTTAACTTCAGAGCGCTAGGTGTAAAATATTTGTACCAACACACACAATAACTTAATGAAAACACTACAAAATGATACAACTCCAGTTTAGAAAAATAGGAAATATTTATCTAAACAAAACAAGATCCAAAACGACAAAAATCCAACATACACAAATCAAGTTATTAATTTTTAAAGATTAAATTCAAAAATAGCGCTTAGAAACACAAAATGCTTCGATAGCTGTTAACACGGCATCATGACGGAGTCGTTCCTAACAAGCCGACGCCAGCGGCGCCGGACACAGAGTCGCGTAGATCCCCAAGTACAGTACCTTTGGTGAAGAGTGAAAACAAGTTGATGCGCGAAGTCGGGGATCACGGCGTCTGTGCGAAACGTTGAATCCATGCACTTCGAGCGGCGTCGGTCACGACGTGGTGCGGCGACTTCCACAGAGTCGTGGACTTCAGCGGGGCTGCAGCTGCGTCGGGCCTGCGAAGGTCATTGCGTTACAGCGAAGATCACAGAGTCGGCTGTAGGCGGTGCCACCAGATTCAGCAGCGGCGTTGGTCCGAAGTCGTCTGAAGTCGATTTCCTTGGATTTCCACCAGCTTTCCTTTCAAGGGCCCAAGGACTGGATAGGGCACCACTTGCCAGAGCAGTAGTCTCTCCAGAGACTCCAGGTGCTGGCAGAGAGAAGTCTTAGCTGTCCCTGAGACTTCAAACAACAGGAGGCAAGCTCTAAATCAAGCCCTTGGAGATTTCTTCACGAGATGGAAGGCACACAAAGTCCAGTCGTTGCTTTCTTACTTTGGCAGAGGCAGCAACTGTAGGATAGCTCCACAAAGCACAGTCACAGGCAGGGCAGCACTTCTCAGCTGTTCAGCTCTTCTCCAGGCAGAGGCTCCTCTTCTTTCCAGAAGTGTTCTCAAGTCTGTGGTTTTGGGTGTCCTTCTTATACCCACTTTCTCCTTTGAAGTAGGCCTACTTCAAAGCAAAGTCTCTTTTGAATGTGAAATCCTGCCTTGCCCAGGCCAGGCCCCAGACACTCACCAGGAGGTCGGAGACTGCATTGTATGAGGACAGGCACAGCCCTTTCAGGTGTAAGTGACCACTCCTCCCCTCCCTCCTAGCACAGATGGCTCATCAGGAAATGCAGACTACACCCCAGCTCCTTTTGTATCACTGTCTAGTGTGAGGTGCAACCAGCCCAACTGTCAAACTGACCCAGACAGGGAATCCACAAACAGGCAGAGTCACAGACATGGTATAAGCAAGAAAATGCTCACTTTCAAAAAGTGGCATTTTCAAACGCACAATCTTAAAATCAACTTTACTAAAAGATGTATTTTTAAATTGTGAGCTCAGAGACCCCAAACTCCACATGTTCATCTACTCTCTAGGGGAATCTACACTTTAATGAGATTTAAAGGTAGCCCCCATGTTAACCTATGAGAGGGACAGGCCAGGCAACAGTGAAAAACGAATTTAGCAATATTTCACTGTCAGGACATATAAAACACATTACTATATGTCCCACCTTAACCATACACTGCACCCTGCCCTTGGGACTTCCTAGGGCCTACCTTAGGAGTACCTTACATGTAAGAAAAGGGAAGGTTTAGGCTTGGCAAGTGGGTACACTTGCCAGGTCAAATTTACAGTTAAAACTGCAAACACAGACACTGCAGTGGCAGGTCTGAGATATGATTACAGAGCTACTTATGTGGGTGACACAACCAGTGCTGCAGGCCCACTAGTAACATTTGATTTACAGGCCCTGGCACCTCTAGTGCACCTTACTAGGGACTTACTAGTAAATCAAAGATGCCAATCATGAATAAACCAATCAACATTACAATTTTCACAGAAAGCATCTGCACTTTAGTATTGGTTAGCAGTGGTAAAGTGCTCAGAGTTCAAAAGCCAACAACAACAGGTCAGAAGAAATAGGAGACAGGAAGCAAAAAGATTGGGAATGACCCTGCATAAGCAAAAAAGTCAAACAGAAGTCTAGGATAAACTCAACACAGAAAGTATTAGTACGGATTTGTACCTGTTTTAGAAAACTGTTGATGACCCATTATTTAAAGATGACTATAATACAGGGATTGATGTCAACATCCCACCACAAGACTGGGTGTTTAGGACTGAGGGATTAGATAGCTATTTTTAACAGGTACATCTACAGGTAATACTGATGATAGATCTATAGACTTATACGGATGTTATCTCTGCTCTGAAGCGCTCATGGCAAAATAAGGTACCCGGTCCAGATGGAATTCCAGTTAATCTTTTCTTAGACAACTCTGATCTTTGGGACCCTCTGTTGACAAATGTTTTGAGAAGTGTGGCAATTGTGAAATTGTGGTGCTGTACAAACATACTGCCTGTTTTCAAAGAGGTCAATAGATCAGAGCCCCGATGCTGTCACCCAATTTCTCTAATGGATAGCAAATTTAAACATATGGGGACAATTTTACTTGAAGGTTTAGAGATGTGGGTAAAAGATAAGTGGTGTTTCTCCGATGTACAATATGGGTTCAGTCAAGATCTCAGCACTGTTGAACAGTGCCTTACTTTCCACCTGGTCATTTTTAAATATATATCAGTTAGAAATGGAAGTATCCAGCTGGGTTTTATGGGCCCAACATTGGTCTTTGACTAGGTGGATAGAGGGAGATTGTGTTCAATTATGTTTGACATAGGTTTTGACTCAGCATTGGTAAATTTTTTGGCCCAGATACACGAGGGAGTCACAGGGAGGATAAGGTCAGGAAAAATGGAGAGCTTACTGATGCTTTTGAAATAAAACACGGTGTGAGACAAGGATGCATACTGACCCCATACCTATTCTGCCTTTATATCAACGATTTGGAAAAGCATCTCAACCTAGATGAGACCGATTCACCAAGAGTTGGACCTAGGAAATGATCTGCTTTCTGTATGCTGAGGATTGTGTTTTAATTTCAAGAATAAGGTAGGCCTTCACAAGTTGTTAAATAGATTTTATTTGTTCATAAATGGTTTGAGTCTAAAAACTAACGCCTCCAAATCTCATATTATAGTCATTGGGAAATCCTCTATAATGCAGAAGACCTGTTATCTTAATGGGGGAAATCATTAAATGTTATCACATTCTTTCATTTAGAATTTCCCTTTTTATCAAAATAGTTCCTGGACACACTTGATCAGGTGCAGGAGGTTAGAATTTGAGCAAATTATTGCAACCCTTTTTAGATTCGCTGGGAATTTGGTCAGGACACCTTTGGGGGTCATGGTGAATATCTATTCTACACAATGTCTTTCAATGACTATACATGGTGCTGGAGGAGGAGGCTATTGTGATACCTCCAACACACATGTTGCAGAAAATATATTTCTATAGATGCCTATCTCAGTCCCAAAAAGCCTTTCTATTACTCTCTGTCATACAGAATTGGGACAAGTGCAGTAAGAAGACAATGTTAAATTAGCCCCCTGATGCTTTGGAGAGCGATTTGGGTTAAGCAGGACACCCTTCTCAATCAGACCATAATCAATGACAAAAAGGCCCCGTTTTAGTTTTGGTGGAGAAGTTACTCTGTCACAACTGTGAAGATTATCCCATCTACTGAAATCCAAATACCATAGAAAACAATGGTATTTAGAGTTTGACTGACAGAATATCTGTTACTGTTGCGAATGAGATCTAAATCAGACACTAAGGGCCTTATTACGAGTTTGGCAGTCTGTGGATCTCCATGACAGCATTGCCGGTCCTACTGCCTTTGGGTTGGTGGTCGGACTGCCATATTATGAGTTATATGGGCCTACGAAGCAAATACCGCTGCTCTTCTGCCGGCACCACCAGACAGCACTGACTGTGCCGATTAGGAGGCAGCACAAAGAGGCCAGCGGAGCCTGTGCTGCCACCAGACACATTATGAGGTTGCACACTGCCAATGTGACCATGGTGGTCCATCCACCGTGTCTCAGCAGGTAGAAACAGGGACTATAAAGGGACACACTCACCTGCAGGCATCCTTGCATGTCTGGTGCCCCCATGAATCCCATCACTCACGCCCTGCTGTTGCTTATGTTAATCGATGAAGACCAAAATCCATGCCACTGTGGGTTCGACTGACTGTAAGTACACACACCTACCTGTGTCATTAAGCTGAGTAATAGATCATCATGCATTCAGCCTCATCACATGGGGGGGTCACACTACCGGCACCAAGTACACTTGTAATTGTGTCCTGCATCAGAATCAGACGCAAAGAAGGAAATTCACATTCACAATACGCCCCATTTGGGAAGGTCACTTACACTGCACCACAACACTACACAAAAACATGTCTGCTCATCTCAAGCACAGGGACAGTGAAGTCCACACAACATTGTCTCACACAGCACCAACAATACACCAACAACACTCCCACAAATACTACTCACACAGTCACATACCTCACATGCCATGGACTGTCATCACATCCAACACACATATGTATGGATGCTGCATGGGATTCAAACACCACTCCCAGTAAACAGCCCTTTAATGAACACAAACATAACCCACATTGCAACACAATGGAAAGACAGTGGGATGCACACTCAACAGAGAGACAAATATGCAAAGTTTACTATGCAAACAATACCTGCACAATAGGGATGGGGCATTAGGAACACTCAGGAAAGGAGGCTGCCACAAGGCACAGATTACTTTGCACATGCTCCGTAAGCAATATTTGTACATGAACTGACCCTACATATATCTTAGGGACAAACAATACTTGACCAAAATGGCATGCCTATCTGCACAATGTAGAAGTGCAAGTCAACAAAGCACATACAACTCCAACTGCATGGGACATAACTCTACATTAAGTAGCTGCAAGGAACACACAGCTAAATGGACACATGCACAGTCAAATGTGAACAAACACAGCACAAGTGAACATAGTCCTTGTCTGCACAAACACAACTCAAGCTGCCACACATTAGATGAATTTATAATCCATATCAGGGGGACAAGTCTAACACCATACATGCTCACATTGGACAACACAAGATTGTTGGAAAATGGCCCTCTATGAAGGGTCACCCCAATCTTTTTGCCTTCCTCCTCCTCTTTTTCTGACCTCATTTTCATTGGCTTTGAGACTCTGGACACTTTAATATTGCTTACCAGTGCTAAAGTGCATGTGTTCTCTCCCTAAAAATATGTTAACTTTGGCTAATACCCAATTGGCATATTTAATTTGCTTGTAGGTCCCTAGTAAAATGCACAACATGTGGCCATGGCCTGTAAATTGAAGGCTACTGCTGGGCCAGCAGCACTGACTGTGCCACCCTGATAAGTGCCCCCTTAACCATATATCAGGCCTGCCATTGCAAGGCCTGTGTGTGCAGTTTCTCTGCCACTTTGATTTGGCATTTAAAACTATTTGGAATCCTTAAATTCCCCCTTTTCTACTTTTTAAGTAACGCCTAAGGTAAGCCCTAGGCAGCCCATAGAATAGGGACTATGTAAGTAAATGGCAGGACATGTACTTATGTGTTTTACATGTCCTTGTAGTGAAAAAACTCACAAATATGTTTCTTACTACTGTGAGGCCTTCACATATCTTAGGACAGCATTAGACCTGCCCTTATATCTTTAAGTGGTAGATTCTGATCAGAAAATGAGTAGCGCTGTTTTAGCATGTCCAGAATGGTAATGGAAAATCCTACTTACTTGTGAAGTTGGATTTAATATTACTATTTTAGAAATTCCACTTTTAGAAAGTGGGCAATTATCTGCACTTACTGTCCTTTGTGTCTTACAGCCTGTCTCCAATCCACGTCTTGTCTGTGCTGGTTGATAGCTCCCCATGAGCACTCCACCCAGACAGCCATAAACACAGATCACTCAGTCACATCTGCACTCCTCTGCATACTGAATGAGTCTCCCTGGGCAGGAAGGGTGGAGGGGCTCTCTATTACACTTCAAAGGCCAGTTGCCTGTCCTTACACAAAGGACTGATAACCCCGCACGTGAATCCTGGCAGACAGGCCTGGGTTTCAATGGGAAGTTGTGCCCTTCAAAACCGATCTTTAAAGCTTCCTCTAGTTCAAAGGCACTCTTGGATATATATAATGAGTATGTGGCTGTTAGAAATAAGGTCTCTGGTTGGCAGTCAGTTTGCAGCCTGTCCAAGCAGGGACTCTCACTCTAGTCAGGGCAATTGAGATACACACGTTAGATAACCCCTGTTCACCCTCTTGGTAGTTTGTTCCCCGCATGGCTCCCTGTGTGTGGATTTCTGTCCTTTTTCTACTAGCTTCACCTTTCAAGGGGCCAGGGACTGGATAGGGCACCACTTGGCAGGGCAAGAGTCTCAGCAGAGAGTCCACATGCTGGCAGAGGAAGTCTTTGTTTGCCCTGAGACTTCAAAACGTAAGGCAAGCTCAATCCAAGCCCTTGGAGATTCTTCAGAAGCAGGAATATACCACAAAGTCTAGTCTTTGTCCCCTTCCTCAGGCAGAAGCAGCAGCTGCAGAATCGCACAAGGCATAGTCACAGGCAGGGGCAGCACCTCCCCTCAGCTCTTCACCTCTTCTCCTTGGAAGCGGTTCCTCTTGATTCCAGAAGTGAATCTAAAAATCTGGGTTTTGGGTCCACTATTTATACCCCTTTCTACCTTTGAAGTAGGCAAATTTCAAAAGAAAGTCTCTGTTGTTCACAAGATCATGCCTTGCCAAGGCCTGGCTCCAGACACACACCAGGAGGTTGGTGACTGCATTGTGTGAGGGCAGGCGCAGCCCATTCCGGTGTAAGTGACAACTCCTCCCACCCCTCTATCCCAGATGGCTCATCAGGATATGCAGCCTACACCCCATCTCCCTTTGTTTTTCTGTCTATTGGAGATTCACAAACAGCCCAACTGTCAGTCTGACCCAGACAGGGAATAGACACGCAGGCAGAGTCACAGAATGATTTAAGCAAGAAAATTCTCACTTTCCAAAAGTGGCCTTCCCAAACTGACAATTTAAAAAGCAACTTCACCAAAAGATCTATTTTTAAATTGTCAGTTCAGAGACCCTAAACTCCACATCTTTATCTGCTCTCAAAGGGAAACTTTACTTAAGAGTTATTTAAAGGCAGCCCCCATGTTAACCTTTGAGAGAGATAGGCCTTGCTACAGTGAAAACTGAATTTGGCAGTAGTTCACTGTTCGGACATATAAAACACATCAGTACATGTCCCACCTTTAACATACACTACACCCTCCCTACGGGGCTACTTAGCCTACCTCAGGGATGCCTCACATGTATAAAAAGGGAAGGTTTGGGCATGGCAAGTGGGTACACTGGCCCGGTCGAATTGGTTGTTTAAAACTGTACAGACAGATACTGCAGTGGCAGGTCTGAGCCATGTTTACAGAGCTACTCATGTAGGTGGCACAATCAGTGCTACAGGACCACTAGTAGAATTAGATTTACATGCCCTGGGCACCTCAAATGCAGTTTACTAGGGACTTACTAGTAAATCAAATATGCCAATCATGGAAAGCCAATTGCACAGTCAATTTACACATGAGCAGTTGCACTTTTGGCAGTGGTCAGTAGTGGTAAAGTGCACAGAGTACCAAAAACAGTAAAAACAGAGTCCAACACACAGTCCAAACATGGGAAGCGAGTCAAAAAAGACAGGGGAGACCACACCAAGGATTCCAGGTCTAACAGTGACCCTCCAAAATGAGACACTTCCTGTTCTACACCTGGACTCTGTCAGGGGGACTGCCTGGCTGCCCAAAGGTCTCAACTGGACTTATATGCTAAAAATGACAGCTTCCCCGGTTGTTTTCTGCTGCCTGTTGGCCCCTGACTCTCCTGGAAGGACTGACTTCCCCCCAAGTGTTCTTCAGGGGCTTTGTTTGAGCTTGCCTCCTGTTCTGAAGCCTTAGAGCCACAAAGACTTCACCAAAGAGAAGAAAATCCCTGTGCATCGGAAAATCAATGCAGCACCTACAGAAATTTAGATAGTGCCTGCCTCATGGCTGAAAAATTGCCATATCGCCTGCCTGATTGATGAAATGTATGCTTCTTCTCAACTGGGCATCAAGGATTTTCAATGCATCGTCCCTGGACATCACAGTATCCCCACATCACAGTGAGGAACCAAGACTGTGCTCATGGATATCAACGCATCCCCTTGCAGCATGGAAACCAGCAATGCAGAAAGTCTGATGCAGCGCCGTATTTTTCAATGCATCTCCTCTGAACCAAGGCGGCGCTCCTATAACTCAACGCATTACCCTGTAGCATGGTAAGAAATGACAAATCATCTGTACTGCTCCAGAAAATCTGATGCAGCCCCTTAGTTTTTGATGCATCTCCTCCTCTGCAACCCCGTGTGTTGTTATTTTCAATGCATCCCAGGTACTGTGTGTTACATGGATACAACTACTGACTCTGAAGGATTGAGGCTCATTTAAACTTTTAAAAAGTGATAGCTTGACTTGTGCCTATTGGATTTGTGTTGTTTTTATCTTTTTTATACAGATAAATATTATCTATTTTCCTAAACTGGTGTGGAGTACTTTTTGTGGCGTTTTCACTGTGGTACTCTATGGATTATTGCACAGACTCTTTACACATTGACTTCTAAGTTAAGGCTGACTGTTCTGTGCCAAGCTACTAGAGGGTGAGCACAGGATAATTTGGATTTTGTTGTGACTTACCCTGACTAGGACTGTGGTCCCTACTTGGACAAGGCTGTATACAGCTGTCAACTAAAGACCCAATTTGTAACAAAGATGAAATACTTACCATACCAAACAATACACAATGCCATGACACCACCAATGTATTTATACCTGCATATCTATGCAGTCAACATATACCCTTCTCTTGGGAGACACCAGCACTGCCCACAAAGTCTGAAACATACACAACTGTAGGCAGACAACACAAGTCACTCAGGAACCATACAAAGGTAGAAAATGAATTGCAGGACATATGTATACCCCAAAAAACACAACTGTTTGAGTTAAATAAATGTAAAGTTTTTAAAGTCCAGTGCTATTGGCCAGTCCATGTGGTTCTGCACAGGCACATCACTGTGCTGTCACTTGACTCCTAACTGCCAGGGAACCTCAACAGGAAGGGGCATCAAATGGGCAGGCAGGTACCTCAGGGATCATCTTTGGAAGGGCGGGAGATCAGGGGTGGGATTGGTAGGTGTGGATTGCTTCTTTGGAGGGGTGGGCTTCTTCATGGGGGGAGGGGTCTGGGTGCTTTCAGGGGGGCAGGTGTGACAGGGGATGACTTGGAGGTGGAACGGAAGGGATGGGAGGTGGGTTGGGGCCTCTTGGGTTTGGGACGGGGTAGAGGGAACATTGGAAAGTTCAAGGTCAAACAAAAAAACGTTCTTAGGTACACGGGTATGGTCAGCATAAAGGGGTAGGGATTTGGAGGTTGAGGGAGTGGTTGTCTGCTTTGTCAGTGTGGATGTCATAAGTGTGCATGTGGGAGGTATGCTTGCGTTTGGGTGGTATCTGTTGCATTTGGAAGTGTGCACATGTGTCTTGGGGCTGGGAGGTGGAGTGACCTGGAGATGGAGTGGTAGATGCGTGTGTGTCTGTTGGGGTGGTATTTTCAGGTATGCTGGTTGTAGTGGATGTCTGTGTGTTCATTGGGGTGGTGGCTGCGGGTATACTGGGTGGGTGGGTGTGTGTCACTGACTGTTTTGGTGGTACCTGTGGGTATGCATGATGTTGTGTGTGTGTGCCAGTGGGGGTTTCTGGGGAAGTGGTGACTGATTTTATGTCTGTGGATGTCTGTTGGTATATGTTGCGGTGCTTGTGTCTCTGTGTGCTGCTCTTGTGTGTTGTGATGGGTGCGTGCGCATCAGTCTGTGTGCTTGGGGGAGGTAGGGGAATGGGGGATTTGGACTCGGAAGAGGGATGTGGAGGTGGAGTTGGGGCAAAGGTGAGGGGTGACTGGCTGCCATCAGTGTGGAAGCCAGAGCCTGAAAAGATTTACGTAAGCCAAACAGTACACCATGAATGCCTTCCAGGAATGCATCAGTCTGCTAGAGCTGGGTTGTCAATCCCTGGATGGTATTCACAATGGCAGTCTGACAAACAGAGATACTTCTCAGGAGGTCAATAGCCTCCTCACTGAGGGCAGCAGGGGTAACAGGGGCTAGGGTGAAGGTGCCTGGAGCCAGGAAAGGTCCACACTTTTGGTTAAGCGGGACTGGCCAACTGGGGGGAGCAACAGGAAGGGTGGTGATAGAATAGGGACAGTGATGGACAAAGATGGTACAGGGGTATGCCCCAATGCGTCTGTCACCACTAAGGAGTGTCCACTGGAGGGTGATTCTGATGATGAAGAGTAAGTTCTGGTCTCCCCCTTGGCACTTCCCTCACCCTCCAGGCCACTGAATCACTCTGTGTCCAAGGTGTCTTGACCCGAGATCCCGTGGCCACATGTGTCCCTACTCAACTGTCTCCTTCCATTCCCTGGGATGATGCTGCAAATTCAAAGAGAAATAGGGTCATTGCATGCCTATGATCACACTTGAACAATAGCTCTGATTAACAAACATTTCCATGATGCCAAGAAGTCCCCAGCAACAAACACCACCTCAGTAGCCCATACATGTGCCATACCATATGGATGTATGCCATCTGAACTGTCAACAGTTGCCCACAGGAAAATCAGATCTCGGACAACTAGAATTGCATGGTTGTCATAGTAACCATTGAACTAGTAGAAGACCTCATTACCCTCAAAGCTTTTCCCCATGGAGCAGACCTCAGTTACCTGTTTTCATATAATAGTAGACCAATGCCCAGTCCATTCCCACAGATCCCACACAAAGTGATGCACACATCTATTTGTCACATACATAATGACCCAAAAATAAGAAATTGTGCTCCAAAATACTGCCATGTTGCTGACAAAAGTACAATACCGTGGAGAAGGTGAAATTAAAATACTGTTGTCACACTGGAAGCAGTTCCACAATGCACAATTCACCAAGTGATATTTGTACCAATCTAGTCATGGAGGTAGTGCTAATGTTGTTCAGATAGGCCACACATGTGAAATGGAAATGGACACTGCAGACCAGACATGATGTGCAATATGTCACCAAGAGATGTCCCCAAAATCCACAATACATTGAATCAGCAAGCCCCAGGGTAATCACCACTAATGCCTGGCACCACTTACAATGACATAATCTAAGTGCATCAATAGACGTCATTAGACGCTTGGATGTTGGAGAGGCCAAGGGATTTGCAATTACTAGTTGAAGGCCCTCAACATGTTTCCCAATTGAAAGCGACATCATTGTCTCCGCTTTGGTTATGCAGACCCAGATGTCTGTGTGTGGATGAATGTTTGTACCCGAACACATTTGATTTCAGCATAACTGCACGTCACTCAAAGATGCATGCCAACAGTCAGGTTGTAAACCTTACCCATTTCACTTGTGCAGTGCACTTTGCTACATGCTGCCACATCAATGGCACGGAAATGCACAATGTGGCCAAAACGTCTAGGTCCACCTGTTGTGTCCCTCATTGCTACTGCAGTTGACCATGCCAAATGATAAGCCATGATGTACTATGGAATCTGTCAGCCATTAAACAATGGTTGCACACTCCTGTATGTGGCGCAACATGACCTGCATAGTTGCAAAAGAAAAATCAAGAGACTATAATCACAAGCATCATCACAAATGGTTGAGCTACATGCATGCCAGTAACATCAAGCTAGGACTTCTATTTGTTAATACTCTCCAAGGGTGAAACACACATGGCAGTAAGTACAGAGTCATGACTACAGACATATATATTTACATACACAGACTAACCCACTACCCTGCTCATGGCCTAGAGTGACTAAGCAAGCTTACTAACATCATGTAGCCCATAGTTTAGCAACTTGTAGTGTGATGTGAGTTGCTATGAAACACTATACACCTATGTGGCTTCTGAAAGGTAAACTCCTTAGGCATGACTGGACCAACCCATTCACACTCTGTTACAATGACTCACTGCATGCAGTCCCTACAGGCAAATGCCTGAGTACAAACCTCAACATTACACATAAGCAAAAATCAGGGGGCTATTATGGTGGGTACAGAAAGCGTCTAATTGTGCATCTGTGAAGGTTAAACTCCTTAGGCATGAATGGACTTACACATTCACACTCTATGAGAATGATTCACTGCATACAGTCCCTACAGGCAACTACCAGGTTACAAATTTCAACATTACACATAAATAACAATCAAGGGGCTGCCATTGTGAGTACAGAAAGTGTCTTTCTTGTCCATTTGTGGACACGTGGAATGACAAATGAGGACTCAAGTCATTTCAGGGGGTGGGGTTCTGTGTATGTACCTGTACCACAGAACACTCCTCTAGACACATGTGTCCATACTACAGAGATGGTATCCAACAGACAAAGTCATGCATTGTACAGTTTCTGCTATGTGATCAAGCTACTGAGTCACATATCATAGCCTCCACACTGTATCCACTGTGGGACTGTCATTTATGCAAGACGCCTGTACAGGACAAATATGATCTGTGCAAAGGTAACAACAGAGCTTTAGGAGTAAGGGACGTCTCATGAGTCTAAAACACAGATTCACAATGATGCTACCTCTGAACCTATCCAAGGAGGATCTTGGACCACAAAAACCTCACATAACACAATGTGACTGAACTTAACATATGGCACTGGCCGCCAATATCTGCACATTGTCCATCCCATTGATGCCACACAGTCTGCAACAACTGGTACATCAGTAGTCTAACTGGAAAACATGTGCGCATTACAGTCTGTGAGGAGGGAAAGGATAGTGAAGTACGGAGAAACTTGTGCACATGAGGTACTTACCTGCTCTTCTGGTGAGACACAGAGCTGTTCATACAGGGGTAGGACCTCATTAACTAGCCTCTCCAGATCTTCTGGAGAGAAGGCTGAGGACCTAGCACCTACTGGACATGGCATGATTGCTCACAGAGGTGGCACACAGCAGCTCAGGTCGTTGAGGTGTTGTTGGCAGCAGTGTCAGGAGTCAAGTGAGTGAATCTGCAGAACATGGCAGTCACGTCCACCACATATGCGGTGATCACCACCGGTGGACACAGCCATTGGCCCGTTTCTGCCACTGGCAACAATGTTAGCCTAAGGCTATGTCTGCCGCAGTTGCAACCAACTACCGCTGTGATAACTTATGCCGGTGGTTGTGGGACGTTCCTAATGTCTAGTGAAGTAGGTCAGGCAGCCGCCATGTTGGCAGCCTGAAATGTGGTATTGGGCTTTAGAAACTGTCACATCTGTAAAAAAATGTTTTTTACTCTACAGACATACTTATCCTGTCTTGTCATGTAGGTCCTACTACTCAAACACCCTTGTAGTATGTTGCAGGGCACAGATGACATTTAACAGTAGGGCACAGTCCACCACCACTCATTTTGGTGGTAGGGATATTCAGTCACATTTAGAGGGTCAATTGTTTTGCACGTCTTTGAGTTTGGTCAATATACATGTGGTGGACACATGTGAAAACCATGGGGTCACATGTGACCCTTAGGTTATTTTCAAGTGTAATGTGTACCAGTTGCCATGTCTATCCATTGTCACATAATATCATTGTTATGCATGGTATATGGTGCTGTGGACACGCTGACTGATGTTAGATATCATGTCATGTCATACCTTGGTACCCAGGGAGAGGGAAGATCCAACAACCTCCTGTCTACTGTCCACTACCAGACCTTCCAGTCATGGAGCAATGCTACAAGGTAACATAGTATTGCCTAGATGGGCAAACAATAGTGAACTTATGGCCTCAGTTTGAGTCAAATATGATGCCAGCTATTAGTTATCCAATCAGCTTATCACCCATTGTACAAGTCATGTCAATATTGCACTTCCTACTTCTTAGCCACAGGGCCCTTCCAACATACAGTGGCCCTATCTGCTGGCATGTGCCAACCTATGTTTAGTCTGGTGTTGAAGAATGTCCTCTCAGCAATGTTTAAACACCTGGACAGTTATATCCAGTTTTACAAATGTGAGGATTTAGCCCATGTGAAGGCTGACTTTTATGGTTTTGCACGCATCCCACATTTAGTGGGGGCCAATGATGGCACACATAGTGACTTGCAGGCCAATGAACAAGTATATCATAACAGAAAGAACTTTCATTCCATCAATGTGCAAGTTGTCCGTTAGGTGGATCTCTACATTTCATATGTCTGTGCCTGTTATCCAGTTTCAGTCCATGATTCCTCAAAATGCAAAACAGCATCATACCCCAGCTGATGTCACAACTGTACCCAAAGAGGGACTGGCTATATGGCAAGTCACATGTGTCCTGCTTGTGTGTGTGCAATGTCTGAAGCTACACTCATGAAGTGAGTGACTCATTGTTGCACATATGCCCCATAACTTGACAGGAGTCTCTGCGTGTCTGAAACATCCTTGGTTGTTCACGGAACTTAAGAATCCAACTACGCCAGGAGAAATCTGCTTCAATGAGGCCCATGGAAGAACAAGCGGGTATAAAGCAGACTTTTGGGCTCCTGAAGGACAGATTTAGGTATCTTGTCCGGACTAGTGGGCCTCTCCTCTACTCACCTGGAAAAATTTGTCAGATTTTTGTCATTGTGGCATTCTTCATAAGCCACAACATCGCCCTGCAGAGGAATATCCCATACATCCCAGAAAAGGGGGACCCTGCAGTGCCACTAGGTGAAAATCCTGAATTGCCAAGTGAGGATGACAGTGATGAAGAGGAAGGAACTGACTTGCTGGGGGATCTCATCAACAGCTACTTTTCATGAGTGTTTCAGCAGCAACTAGGGAACTGATACTCTACAACATTCATCCAAAGTCTGCCTGAAGAGTTAGCCTTTGACATATCCCCACTTTGATGATGTTGCTTTATTTGTGTGAGTTTCATTGCAAAGTAATTACATTTCCAGTATCTTGCTAAGTGATTTTGGTAATATACAAGCCTATACTACTTGTTTTGTCTTTGTACAGGTACCTTCGCCATGACATCCTTATATGGGTATTGCAGAGTTGTGGCATTGGTAGGTATTTGATGCTGTTCTGACATGCAAAGTGGACATGGATTGTTCCAGGTAATTTAGGTCACAGATTTGGGGTGTATGAGACCTTTGCCAAGCCATTTTGTACAGTGTTTGGGTGGAAGGTCAGGTGGAAGGTCAGAAATGCACAGTGAACTTGTTTTGTGTGATGTGTGTCATTGTGTCACCATGAAATATGTATTGTGAGCAAGTCATTCACCCTTCACATTGGCTAAACACTATTCTTGTATGACCTTAATGGAGCCAGAGATGTGTTTCATAATTGCAGGCCACAGTGCCTGTGCCACAACAGACATATGTTTGTGTCATAACCCAGATGCGTGGTCATTGGATTATGATGGGTCTGTGATCAGGGACTTCTTTTACTGCCATCTGTCTGTATCTTGGATTATGTGGTGTTTGATTACTTTGGTGTGGTATGTGCCAAAGCTCAAACTGCTGATATCATCCGCATTAATGTTTACCTATTCTACAGGACAATGTCTGAAAAATCATTCCCTTCCATGATCTGGGAGGCTGTTCCCTGCAATATGTACTTTGACTCAGTATGAGTCACACATTCGTATGTCACAACAGTCCAGACATATGGACAGCCTATGTGCTGTACAATTGAATAAAATATTTGGTTTGTCCAGACACTTGTACATATGTGTTTGTGTGCAATGATTGTAATCCTCAGCTGGACACTTTGTCCGTGTAACATATACCTCCTTGCACATGTTAGTAATGTCTTCGCCAATTGGTTCAAATGGCCTTACATATCTACATAGCAAAATGTTGAAATTAAGCAAGTAGACAATGAATTGGTGATGGGTGAATTTATTACAGTGTTGATGCAGTAAATAAAATTTTGACAGAAAAGATGAAAAATAATAAAATGAAGGTGTCAGTCACAGCGCATGAAAACACTGGTTTAAATGCCACACCACTGGGAGTCCAAAGTCCAGAGTACTCCTCCATTGGAACTGGTAGGTAGTTCAGGATCAGTCAACAGAGTAAATGTGTGGCAAACAAAGGAGTTCTTTTAGGAATAGGTCACTTGATGGCAGGTATAGGTGTCTTGCCAACCTCACCTCCATCCCCGTTTCCATGGTGAGGGGATCTGCTGCTATAGAGGCAGGGTGTCTGCAGCTTGTTCCTCTGGCAGGGCCTCCCTTCCCGTGGTTGGCACAGATGAATTCATTCCAATCAAATCAGAATGTGTAGAGTGCACTATTCACCTGCAAGGGTCTAAAGGCCCAATGGGGGGGGGTGACCCTCTGTGCTTTAGTCAAAGAGCCAGGTCTTAAGATCCTTCCTGAAATGAGGTAATGATGGTGACTGCCTGAGATGAAGAGGCAAGGTGCTCCAGCTCTTTGCCGCTGTTGGACCTGGCCCTTTTTACAGGGTCATCCCCAATCTTTTTGCTTCTTTCCTCCTTTTTATTCTGACCAGTTTTATTTTACTTTAGGACTCTGGGCACTTTACTACTGCTAACCAGTGCTAAAGTGCATATGCTCTCTTTCTAAATTATATGGTTAATTGGTTTTTCCATGACTGGCATATTTGATTTATTAGTAAGTCCCTAGTAAAGTGCACTAAAGGTGCCTAAGGCCTGTAAATCAAAAGCTACTAGTGGGCCTCCAGCACTGATTGTGATGCCCACCTTAGCAGTCCTATAAACATGGCTCAGACCTGCCACAGCAGTGTCTGTGTGTGCAGTTTTAAACTGCCAATTCAACTTGGCAAGTGTACCCACTTGTCAGGCCTTAACTTTCCCATTTCACACATGCAAGGCACCCCTAAGGTAGGCCCTAGTTAGCCCCATGGCAGGGTACAGTGTATGTATAAGGTAGGACATATGCTAGTTTTATATGTGCAAACAGTGAAATACTGCCAAATTCGGTTTTCACTGTGCAAGTCCTATCTCTCTCATAGGTTAACATGGGGGTTTCATTTAAATATTATTAACATGCAGATTCCCTTTGAGAGCAGATGAAATTACGGAGTTTAGGGTCTCTGAACTTACAATTTAAAAATACATCTTTTGGTAAAGGTTGTTTTTAGACTGTGTGTTTAAAAATGCCACTTTTAGAAAGTAGACATTTTCTTGCTTAAACCATTCAGTGACTCTTCCTGTTTGTGGATTCCCTGTCTTGGTCAGTTTGACAGTTGAGCTGTTTGCACCTCTTCTCTAGACAGTCACACAAAGGGAGCTGGGCTGTAACCTGGCTATCCTGATGAGCCATCTGTGCTAGAGTGGAGGGAGGAGTGATCACTTACACCTGAATGGGCTGTGCCTGCCCTCTCACAATGCAGTCTCTGACCCCTTGGTATGTGTCTGGAGCCTGGCCTTGGCAAGGCAGGATCTTGTGAACAACAGAGACTTTCTTTTGAAGGTTGCCTACTTCAAAGGCAGACAGAGGTATAAGTAATGGACCCAAAACCCCATACTTTAGATTTCTTCAAGATTACTTCTGTAATCAAGAGGAACCTCTGCCAAGAAGAAGAGCTGAAGAGCTGAGAAGTGCTGCCCCCTACTTGAGACTGCGCTTTCTTGGGCTATCCTGCAGTTGCTGCTTCTGCCTGTGAAAGAGGACAACGACTGGACTTTGTTGTGCATTCCTGCTTGAGAAGAATCTCCAAGGCTTTGAATTGAGCGTGCCTCCTGTTGTTTAATTCAGGGCCATTGAAGACTTCCTCTACCAGCACCTAGACTGTCTGCTGAGACTCCTGCCCTGCCAAGTGGTGCCCTATCCTTTCCCTGGGCCTATGAAAGGTGAAGTTGGCAGACAAGAACTGAAAATCCATGCACAGAATGCCATGTGGGAACATTTTCGACGCACCTTCAGCAATGCAGCTGATAAATGACATGGCACCGGCTTCACGGCTGAAATCGACGCTCCACTTGCATCGCGGCTGGGAGATCTACACATCAAAGCTAGAGAAATGATGTGCAGCACCCACTTACGGAGGCTGATAACAACGCAAACCCCACGCAGCACGGTTTTCTGATACTGTGTGACCGGATTTTCCACGCATCACTGACCCAACCGGAGAAGGAAACGATGCATGGCCTCACTTGCGAGTAAGGAATCAACGCATCGCTACCCTTTTCCGATGCACACTCACCCGTGCAGCTTTATTTTTTATGCTAACCAGGTACTTTGTGTAACAACAGCATTCTCACTGTTTTCTAAGGATTAAGGCCCTCATTATTACATTGGCGGTAAGTGCTGCTTACCGATATGCTGACTGCTGCCAACATACCGTGACCGTGATGGTATACCGCTACCGTATTATGACCCACACATAGAAATTTCTCCACTATACAGACACACCCACAAGTCCGCCAGCCCAAAGGTCAGTAATAAACTGGCAGTAGCAAAACCCACACCATTACGCCAACAGAACTACGCCCACAGAATTATGACCCACGAATTACCGCAGCGGACATTCAACCACGTTAAACCATTGGCGGTATAAACCGCTGCGATCAAAGCATACACACACTAACAAAGCAACACCAAATTGGAAAATTCACACTACACACACCTGACACACATACACACACCACACCCACACCACTATAAAACACACACCCACATTACCCACACCATTTTCAACAAAAAAAAAAGATATCTAACAGAGAGAGAGACAAGCCAGGAGCACCCACTCAGTCTGAGCCACAGAACACCATCACCCATACACCATCCACACACCTCACTGCACACACCTCAACACATCACCCCACACACACTCACACACACCACACACACTTCACCCATAGCACCAGAAAGACACTCCAGGTTCTCAGAGGAGGAGCTAAGGCTCATGGTGGAGGAAATTATCTGGGTAGAGCCACAGTGTTGGAAAATGGGTTATTGGTAAGGGCAGGTAAGTACCTACACTTAGCAATAGGCCACTAACCTCCACTTAGGTCCAAATAGGTCTCAGTAAATTAAACCTAGCTCAACCCTTGGTATCTTGGCAATGAGAGACAAGGCTTAACTTAGGAGACAAAGCGTAAAGCATTCAAATATTACAAAACAATAATTAAATAAAACACAGGAAACAGTTTAAAAATCCAAAATCAATTTATAGATCATATTTTTATCTTTAAAATGACACCAAAACGAATAAAATCAGATAAGGGGAACCAGAGATATGAATTGTTTAAAGAATTAATGCTTTCTAGGGCATAGAAGCAACTAGCTCTCAAAGGGTTAAAAAAGGTCGCACTGGAAAGGAACAAAGTCCAGAGTTCAGGCCCCCCATGAGGTAACACTGTCACACTTACTTTCAGAAGTGTTTGATTCAGGAAAGTGGTCCACAGCACCAGCCAAGGGTTCAGAGGCTCTGGTGTGCCTCTTGGGGTCTGGGACTACAACTTCCACAATGCACCTCTCCAACTTATGGAGTTGCTCCAAACGTCTCCAAATGTATGGATCTTCTTCCAGAGGTGCTTTGTGTGTCCTTGAAGTGTCCACAACTTGATCCAAGGTTCCGAGTTGGTCCTTGGGAGTTCGGAAGACAATTCCCAGAATGCACCTGGTCAGAATCCTCAAATGGCCACTGGATGCTGGTCAGCTGGGCTCTGGTTACAGGACTTGATGCAGGGTACTCTGGGCAGCTCCTATGTACCTGTAGCAAACAGGGAGTCCCTTCTTGAAGCAGTAGAAGACCTTTTAGTGGTGAAGCCCAAGTGTGCAGCTGGTGCAGTCCTCCAGAGTGCAGTGTCCAGGTGCAGGTCAGGGGTCTAGCAGGGCAGGCCTTTGTCTCCCATAGTTCTTCCTTGTTGGAATCTGATAGGGATCTGAGGTGTGGGTGCAGGTCTGCCAGTTTTGTCCCTGCTCCTGGGTGAAAAACAGGGGGGTCCTAGTTCTCGAATCAGGGGTAGGGTCCTTCCACCTGTGATGACCACTTCCTGGGAAGTGTGGCAACAATCAATCCCAGGGAGCAACATTCCTCAAAAGTCCATCATGGCTGAAAGTGATTTTTGGAGGTTACATCTGGCTGAGCCCACCCACTGGTGTGGCTCAACATCCTAAACACACCCCTCTCCTGCCCTCTCCTAATCTAATCAAGGGGGCACCTAATTGTCTGAGTTTGCAGGATGAGATTGTGTTACTGGGTTGCTCCAAATGTCCTTCTCTGCCTTTGAAGACCAGTTTGGCAGCCCTCCCCCTTCCTGCTTCCCCATCTGCTGAGGGGAGATCTCCACCCTCAGTCACATCTCTTTGTGTGGAGCCAGGCCACTTCACACCTCCTCAAGGCAGCCTGGCCAGCTTGGTCTGGTCCCAAGATGCTTGTTTCCGGTCCAGTGAGGACCTGGCTTGGCAGTTCGGGCTGGACTGTTCCCATGCGGAACAGGGTCAAGACTGATTTGCATATGGCTGGGTCCAAACTGGGGTGGCATGGTGACCAAAAGAACAATGGATTAAACCCAGATCTGTGACTGGGGGTGAGTGTTTGACAATGTTCAGCATTCCGTACCAGTACTCAGGTAACCATCAGAGTCAAAAGTGGAAAATGGGGGTGAAAAGTTAGGGGACCTCTGCAATCAGCCCTGTTCTCTCACACAGTGCTATTCGGATCACAGGTGGAGAAGACATCCATTGCAAGGAACATGGAGCTCTGGCAGAGAATTGTGGACAAGGTCAACACTGTGGGACAGCACTCCAGAACAAGGGATGACATCAGGAAGAGGTGGAACGACTTACGGGGGAAGATGCGTTCTGTGGTAGCTGTACAGAGGACTGGCGGAAGACCCCCACCTCCTCCCCCACAACTAACAACATGGGAGGAGCAAGTCTTGGCAATCATGCATCCGAGGGCCTGGCAGGAGTAACTGGAGGACTGGACTTTGGTTAGTCAAATCTTTACTACTTTCTCCCCCTACATGCATGCCATCACATACCCCCACCCTCACTCCCATCACTCCACCACCTCCCATATACCCTTCCTTCACAACCCACCCATCCCAATACCAAGCCCTGCATGCAACACTAATGCATGCATACCCATCATAGGCCTGCATGGACAACCATCACCACTGCATGCACACTAGAGACAATCACTTAGCCAACCAAATAACAACTCACACAAGGCAAAGCTGCCATGGCAATAACAGCCATAGAGGGAAAGATGTCACACGCGGAAACAATAACACTGCATTTATATCCCCACACAACATCACTGGAGAGGAGGTGCCAGCAACATCCAGTCCCCCCACAGAAGGGGCCCACAGTGATGGCAGCAGCTCTACACACCTGGATCAGGATGACCAACCTGGCCCATCAAGGACCTATGGACAGTCGGTTACCCAGGCAGGGTCCCATCCCAACACGGAGCCTCCCCACTCAGGAAACACCACCACAGCACCCACCCAGCAGGCCCATACCACTGAACCCAGGACACGTCAATCAGCAGTGTGTCCACTACTACAGGGACCCCAGGCAACCCCACAAACACAGGACGATCAGGGACCTAGGGTCAGTGGCAGTGGGCACACAGTTCAGGGGACAGAGGCACAGGACAACAGGGAAGCTGGGAAGACTGCTGTGTGACAGGGGGAGGACAGGCCCAGGGAACCGACTCTCCACAAGGCACTCACCAACATCCTGGAAGCATGCCACCATTCCAGAGAGACCATGGGCCAAGTTCAGGAGACCCAGAGACTGCAGGAGGGACAGTACCTGGGGATCAGGGAGGACATGAGGGACATCCACACAACCCTGGTCACCATTGCAGGGGTGCTGACAGACATGGCCAACACCATGAGGGAGGCAGTGCCACACCGACGGGCCCCTGACACTAGCCACACTGATGAACAGCCTTCCACCTCTGCTGAAGCTAGTGGACAGGAGGGCCCGCCACAGGAACAACAGGCCACCAGCACCCCACCCCCTGCAGAAGGAGAACCACCCCGCAAACAGTCCCTGCTATCCAGGCAGAAGCCAGAGAACATTGCCAGGACCCCCGCCAGGAAATAAGACTCTCCTGATTGTCACCCTTGTGTCCCACTCTTTCACCCCATCCACCTTGAACTGCCATTGCTCCACTTCCCATTCCCCATTGGACAATGCACCTGTGATACCAATAGACTGGACTCTATCCTGGACTTTCCTCCAGCTGTGACCCAAGCCCATTGCACATCGCCATTTACTTCTCTCCCCAGAAACAAGCATTGGGTAGACCACCCACTTGGGAGACTGTGGCTTTCCACTCCCCAAGACCAAGCAGTGGGCAGACCACCCACTAGAGAGACTGTGGCTTTGCACTCCCCAGGACCCAGCAGTGGGCAAACCACCCACTTGAGAGACTGTTGCTATGCCCTCCCCAGGACCAAGCAGTGGGCAGAAAGTTGGGTGTGGTGGGTTGTTTTCTGGGTGGGGGATGTGGGCCCGTGGGTGCCCCTGGGCCAGGACAAACATGGCAGGGTAGGTTCCAAGTTGGTCAGGCTGAGATGCACTCCAGCCCCAAATATGCTAATGGACATCAACTACTTGGCGGGGTGCAGTGGTTTCAGGTGTGCTGCTCTTGGTGTTAGGCATTGTACTCCATGGCCTGGTGACTAGCATTGTAACTGGTAATGCATGGCCTAGTGCATAGGGCTGTTCCCTGTGTGTTGTGTACGCCAACGATGGTGTTGTTGCTGGCATGGACCAAGTGTATCCCCTGTCTCTCCCCCCCCACCTTTTTGTTTTGTCACCCTGTCTTTGTGTGCATTAGCATCATCTGGTGGAGGAGCAGAGGCACCGGCGATGGAGTGCGCTGCATCCCACATGGCCCATGAGGCCAAATCCACCAACGGTGAGGGCACCAGTGGGACTGAGGGCAAGGGGAACACCACGGCGGAGACTGGAGGGGACAGTTCGGACAGTGACACCTCCTCCGATGGAAGCTCCCTGGTGGTGGCGGACACCTCTGTGGCCACCCCAACTACAGGTACAGCCGCCACCCCCGTACCAGCACCACCCTCCCAGCATGTTTCCCGTGCCCCTCACCCAGGAGGGTGGGCATCTCCTTCGCCCCAGGTACCTCAGGCCCTGCCCCAGACAGTCCTGCTGCCCTCACTGAGGAGTCTATTGACCTCCTGTGATCCATCTCTGTTGGGCAGTCTACCATAGTGGATGCCATCCAGGGGCTGGCAGGGCATTTGCAACAAACAAATGCATTCTTGGAGAGCATCCACTCTGTCGTGGCGGCTCAACATAGATCATTCCATGCTCTGGCCTCTTATCTGATTGCAGCCATTGTTCTGGTCTTTAGTCTCCCCCCTCCAACTTCCTCTACCCAGTTCCATTCCCCTAAACCCCAGCCTATCCCAAGCACACCGACAGACCTGCATGCACCCAAATCAACACACAGAAGTGGCTCAAGCACCACACTTCATCCCACAGACACTCAAACAAGCACCACCCAGATGCAGACACACCAACATCCACTGCCTCCACTGTGTCCCCCTCCTCCTCCTCCTCTTCTACCTCCACCTCAGTAGCGTCACCACTAACACCTGCTTGCACTAAATCATCATCCACTACCTCCAACACCAGCACACCTATCACTACACGCCCCTCAATGGCAGTCACCACCCCCACATCCATGTACACGTCCCCTGTGTCCTCTCCCACAGTGTCTGTGGCCCCTCCTCCCAAAGTACGCAAACACAAGCACTCATACACCCAACAGCCATCCACCTCACAAAAGCATCCAGCTCATGCACCTGCACCCAAACACAGCAGACAGACACCTCCTACCATCACTCCCTCTTCCTCCACATCCAAACCTTCACCCTCTTCCAGACCCAGTGTACCTAGACAGTTTTTCCTCTCCACCCTTGACCTATTCCCTTCCCCCGCCCCTGTCCTTCACTTCGGGCCAGGGTGGTCAGGACCCAGGCTAGCACCTCAGCCACCCAGTCAACGGCCACTGCCATTTCTGCAGCCACTGCAGTTGTGAGAGGCTCTGAGGAGACACCCATCCACACAGCCAGTGTGCCCGCACCAGATGGCAAAGGCAAAAAGGGAGCACCAGCTGGAAAGGAGGCACCACCAGCTGGCAAAGGCAAGAAGGCACCACCAGCTGGCAAAGGCAAGGAGGCACCACCAGCTGGCAAAGCCAAGGAGGCCCCACCAGCTGGCAAAGGCAAGAAGGGGCCACCAGCTGCCAAGGGCAAGAAGGGACCACCAGCTGCCAAGGGCAATGACAAAGGCACAGATGCTGCAAACAGGATGGATATGGAGCCTGGTGCTGGAGCAGCATCTGAGCAAACAACACCATCCATGGCACTTCAGCCATCCAAGGCTGCAGGGGATGGGCTGGAGCCTCCCCCCACCACTGGCAGCACCGCTGCTAGCACCACCACCTGCACCGCCGCCAACACCGCCACTTGCACCGCCACCAGCACCACTGCCAGCAGCAGCAGCCCCAGTGGGCAGCCATCTGAGACTGCAGGGGAAGGGCTGGAGCCTCCCCTCACCACTGGCAGCACCGCAGTCAGCCCTGCTGTCAGCACCGCCGCCAGCACCACCACCTGCACCAGCACCACTGCCAGCACCAGCAGCCCCAGTGGGCAGCCGTCCGAGGCTGCAGAGGAAGAGCTGGAGCCACCCCTCATGACTGGCAGCAACGCCACTACTGAGCAGCTGTCACAACGGTTGGGTAGTGTGTAGTCATGCCCCCCTGGGCTGTAGTGCGTCCTGGCTCCTGCAAATCCTGTAGGTGTGACAGCCAGGTGAGAGACTGTGACCTTGCACTCCCCAAGATCTATATCACAGGGCACAAAGCTCCCTCCAAAACCAGTGGAAGAAGGCATCCTCTCACCCCCTCCTTGCCAGGATGAAGCACACTGGGCACAAAGCCCCCTCCAGATTCCAGTGGAAGAAGGCATCCACTCACCCACTCCTTGCCAGGATGAAGCACACTGGGCACAAAGCCCCCTCCTGGACCTGTGGAGAAGCCATCCACCTCAGAGACTGTAGCCTTACACTCCCCAGAAACAAGCATTGGGCAGACCTCCCACTTGGGAGACTGTGGCTTTGCACTACACAAGACCAAGCAGTGGGCAGACCATCCACTAGAGAGACTGTGGCTTTGCACTCCCCAGGACCAAGCAGTGGGCAAACCACCCACTTGATAGACTGTTGCTATGCCCTCCCCATGACCAACCAGTGGGCAGACCACCCACTTGAGAGCCTGTGGCTTTGCACTCCCCAGGACCAAGCAGTGGGCAAACCACCCACTTGAGGTATTGTGGCTCTACACTCCCCAGGTCCAAGCAGTGGGCAGACCACCCACAAGAGAGTCTGTGGCTTTGCACTCCCCAGTTCAAAGCAGTGGGCAAACCACCCACTTTAGAGACTGTGGGTTTGCACTCCCCAGGACCAAGCAGTGGGCAGACCACCCACTTGAGAGACTCTGGCTTTGCACTCCCCAGGACCAAGCAGTGGGCAGACCACCCAGTAGGGAGACTGTGGCTTTGCACTCCCCAGGACCAAGCAGTGGGCAAACCACCCACTTGAAAGACTGTGGCTTTGCACTCCCTAGGACCAAGCAGTGGGCAGACCACCCACTAGAGAGCCTGTGGATTTGCACTCCCCAGGACCAAGCAGTGGGCAAACCACCCACTTGAGATGTTGTGGCTTTGCACTCCCCAAGAAAGAGTGATGGGCATGTGGCCCCCATCTAGGAGTAGTGGCGTTGTACCATCTTCTGGCTGAGGTGCTCCCCCCTGAGGTGCCTGTGTATTTTCGACCCAATGTCCCAGCATTGTTTTCTCCGTATTGAGGCAGGAGTCAAGTGGGGCCTTGGCCTATGTGATATGGCCCTGTGGCTCACAGATATTATGGACTGGGCGGTGTACCTCCATTTGTATATATTGTAGATACTGTTTTGTGCTTTGAGGATGTATTTCTAGAACTTTATATTATTACACTGACTCTAATCACTTCCTTTTGTCCTACTGAGTACTGAGGGGTAGGGGGTGGATATGTAATGTTGTTGCATCTGTGTGTATGTTGTTGGCGGTGGGGGTGTTTCATGTTGTGTGTGTGTGTCACTCTCTATTTCCTCCCCATCCCTTGTGTGCTAGGGACAGTACTCACTGTGGTCGTCTTCGCTGCCGCTGGAATTCCTGGTGTCGGAGCAGGTAAACCAGCATCAGTAACACCTTCAGCTCAGGCTCCATGGCGTTGTCGTTCTTCCTTGAGTGTCCAGAGGTGAGTCATTTCCCTTCTGTGTACTGTTTCCGCTGTGCTTTTGATGGTGTTGGTACCGCCCCAGAAAATCTGACGGATTGGTGTCTCGTAATAGAGTGGGAGGAAAACTTGTCTTCCGCCTGTCTGTTAGCGGTTACCGCAGCAGTGCTTGTTGCTGCCACAGTGGCGGTCGGTGTGTTAAAGTCGCTGTGTGTGTTGGCGGTTTCCGCTATGGTCATAATTCCATTTTATTTACCGCCGGCCAGTTGGAGGTATTTCTGCCGCTTTATCACTAACTGCCAGTGTTGTACTGAGGGCCTAAGACTCTTGTTGTTTTAAAAATTCATATTTTGACTTGTGTATGTTGGATTTTTGTCATTTTGGTCTTGTTTGTTTTAGATAAATATTCCCTATTGTTTGAACTGGTGTGGTGTCAATTTGGTAGTGTTTCACTGCATTACTGTGTGTGTTGGTACAAATACTTTACCCATTGCTTCTGAAGTTAAGCCTGCCTGCTCATGCCAAGCTACCAAGAGGGTGAGTGGGGGTTAACTGAATGTGATTCTCCTTTACCCTGACTGGAGTGAGGGTCCTTGCTTGGACAGGGGGTAACCTGACTGATAGCCAAAGACCCCATGTCTAACATTTGTGGCAGTCGGTGGGATTGAACTTGTATTTGTACTTGACATACAGTGATTAAGTGTACACTACTGTTTTCAGTGCAGACCATTACACAACCACATACTGTTTTTCCTTTTTATTCTCTGGTGTCCTCCTTGTTATCTTGTTGATACTTGGACTCTGGTTAGGAATTGCAACTGTGAAGCCTTTGCAGAATGGAAGTCAAGTGCTGGCACCTATTAATCCATACAAAGAGGTAGCAAAAACGTTTCTGCAAGGAAAGGGGATTGGCTGTGAAGAAGAGGTCCATAAGGGAGTATCTTGAGTTAGCCCTCTTTTGTTATGAGTTCAAAAGCTTCCAGGTAGCACTACCAGATAATCCTAAGGAGGAGGACTACTCTGATGAGGAGGGCAGTGGCCCTGAAGGGTGATCAAGACAGGGAGGAATGCAGTCTAGCTTGTGAGCGAAGGCTGAGAGAGCTAGATGAAGAGCTTGAGAAGGCTGAGGCTGCATCTCATGAGCTAAGCTGTGCATCTACAATCATGTCAGTCCCTGTACTACACACACTATACAAATGTTACCCCCCCCAGGTTAGTACACTTCATGTGTGAGTTATCAAACAGAAGTCTTTGTAGAAGAGCACCCTGGGCTGGTGAGTAAAGTAACAGTGATAGATTCTTCTTGCTGTCACGTCGGGCCCTCTACTCCACACAATATACAAATGCTATCCTCCCAGCTGCGTAAATGTACATTGAGTGTAGCCAATCATGTGTTTTCAATGAATGAACACTTTTCTGGTATTTTTAGTTGCTGAAACAGTGCCACCTGTGAGTTGGGGTCAGGTTATTCCATCTAGTTCACACACATTTTCAATGTTCTCTTCATTTGTGAGTTGACAAACATGGGTAGATGGGCAAGTGACCTCTGTGCTAGTATTTGAAGTTAGAGAAACAGGACCTGCTGGGTGTTGGAGTCATGTCAGTCCCAGTACTACACACACTATACAAATATTATCCTCCCAGGTGAGTGCACTTCATGTGCAGGTTACCAGACAGGAGTCTTTTGAGGAGAGGACACTGGATTTGTGGTTGAAGAGAACCTTCTTGAAGTTGCAGTCATGTAACTCCCTGTACTACACATGCTTTAAAAATGGTATCCTCCCAGGTGAGTGCACGTCAATTAAGACACAGGGGTCCTTGGACAAGAATACACTGTGCTAGTGTTTGGAGTTACCGATACAGGGCACGCTGGGAGTTGTAGTCATCTCACTCTCTCTAGTACACACACTATACAAATATTACCCCCTGGTGAGTACACTTCATGTGTGAGTTACCAAACAGTAGTCTTTGGAGAAGAGGACAATGGACTGGTAATTGGGGTGACAGCACAAAAACCTCCCTGGAGTTAGTCATGTAACGCCCTCTAATACACACACTCTACAAATGTTGTCCTCCCAGGTGTGTACATTTCAAATAAGAGTTATCAAAGAATGGTATTTGGAAAAGAGAACACTGGGCTGGTGTTTTGTGTTACATGCACAGTGCCATCCTGGCCTTCGTGATCATGTCACTCCCTCTACTTCCCACCTTTGACAAATGGTATCCCCCCAGCTGAGTAAACTTAAATTGTGAGTTGCAGTGGTCTTTAGACAGGTGTCTACTGTTCTGGTGTTTGGACATGCTGAAACAGTGCCTACTGTTGGCTGCAGTCAGGTCACTCTCTCTAGTACACACCAATGTTCTCCCCTCAGGTGAGCCCACTTCAATTAAGAGTTTACCAACAGATAAATTGTAGCATAATACCACTGTGCTATTGCTTGTAGTTACAGGAACAATGCCTGCTGGGAGTTGTAGTCATGTCAGTGCCTGCAGTACACACACTTGAAAAATGTTATCTTCCTATGTGTGTACCCTTAAATTGATTGGTACCAAACAGGGGTATTTGGAGAAGTGACCACTGGTCTGCTGTTTGGTGTTGTAGAACAATACCTGCTGGGAGATGTAGTCATGTTATTCCCTGTACTGCACACACTATACAAATGCAATCTCCCCAAGTGAGTACGCTTCAAATGTGAATTGCTAAATAGAGGTATTTGGACTGGTGAACATTGGACTGGAAATTGGAATGACAGTAAATCTGAGCTGTAAGCATTCACAACATGGCATTTTGGTGGAATTTTTAGTGTAGTGACTTATCAGACTCAACTCCCCCAGGTACTCCTGTCAATCCCCTAAGGTGCAGGATGGCCAAGACCTTCTTCTTCCAGGTAAAGAGATATAATGGGGCATTGGAAAGGCCACTGCCAGTCTTCTTGGCATGCAGCTGGTACCTGGAGACCAGGGAAATGACCTTGCCCCTGGGATCATTCCACCTCTTCCTAATTACCTCGTTTGTGCATAGGGTGGTCCCTTAAGCATTTACACAGTCAATGATACTGTCCCACATTTCCATTTTCCTACTGAGAGGAGTGTCCTGGACTTGCGCTCCAAACGATTGTGGCTCTACTCTTATGATTTTATCAACCATGACTCTTAACTCATCTTCTGAGAAACATGGATTTTTTAAACATGCCATGGTGGAAAAAAAAGAAACAGGTGGCAGTGACTCACTAAAGAGGGGAAGTGCCAAAGGGGGTGACTGGACAAAAGTGTGTATAGAGTGCTGCATGGAATGGTGAAAAAATAAGTGGCACCTAGTATCTAACTATGTGGAAATGTATTCACTCTGGCGTGTGTGTTGCAGTGGAAATTTAAAGGATTGTGGTTTGTGAAGGAGTGTGTTTTATAGTGTCCTTCTCAGGTTTGTCCAGTGTGGTAATGTGTATCAGCTATGGTGTTTTCAAATTCATCAAATGTGAAGTTGTGTATTACTTTGGTGACCCCTGACTGCAGTGGTTTGGACTGCCATTGGCTGACTGCCACGGGGGCCTGCCATGGTGACTGTGCGCTAGTAATTCGATCGGTTGTTGGAGGCTATTTCATAACCTCTGCGCCACTGCCAGTCTGTCTTTTTTGATTGGCCGTCGGAGGGCCGGCCTGTATGACTCGTACTAGGGTGGTCTGAAAGACTGCCAACATGTCGGTGTTTTCAGGACAGCCAACATGACGGTCTGGCTGTCCGACCGCCAAACTCGTAATGAGGCCTTAAGTCTTCAGATGAAGCTCCCTAATTTACCTAGTTGAGTTATGCCAAGGAACATCTTGCCTTGATGAGGAGAGAGGATTGTTATCACAATCTATTGTTATTGTTTTACATCTCCAAAAACAGCTAAAACTTGATTTTCTCACCATGAGAGCACATTCAGGCAGGAAAAAGAGATAGCTGGTTATCTTCCCCTTTGTCACTACCACTACTTTTGAACCTTATATTACATTTCTGTTTTCCCATACACAACACTTTTATTTGACTAGATTTAGGTTTTGCATTGCACATTATCTGGTTTCTTATCAAAGCTGTACCTATCATGACTCTTTTTAGAGCCTTGCCTATGTAACTCAATAACGAGTCAGTTTTTGTTACACTTTCTATTTTTCTGCAAGTAATACGCTTCACAGAGGAAACAGTTTTATTCCCATTGCTGAAGATTAGGGATATTAGGATTTGTAACTAGCTTTCTTTTATTTGCATCTTCTGGAACAGGATACATATGTCTCATGATATAGATAGATAGATAGATAGATAGATAGATAGATAGATAGATAGATAGATAGATAGATAGATAGATAGATATATTCCCCCACTAATTACCAATATATATATTGCAACATATATTGCATGAATTATACTTTTGGTCACCCTACATTACACTTCTCATATGTTTAATGTTTATAGAAGCATAAAGGGGGTCATTCCGACCCTGGCGGTCCAAGACCGCCAGGGCCGGGGACCACGGAAGCACCGCCAACAGGCTGGCGGTGCTTCCCAGCCCATTCTGACCGCGGCGGTAAAGCCGCGGTCAGAAAAGGGAATCCGGCGGTTTCCCACCGGATTTCCCCTGCATGGGCTGAATCTCCATGGCGGCGCTGCAAGCAGCGCCGCCATGGAGATTCCGACCCCCTTCCCGCCACCCTGTTTCTGGCGTTTTTTACCGCCAGGAACAGGATGGCGGGAACGGGTGTCGTGGGGCCCCTGGGGGCCCCTGCACTGCCCATGCCACTGGCATGGGCAGTGCAGGGGCCCCCTAACAGGGCCCCATAAAGATTTTCACTGTCTGCATTGCAGACAGTGAAAATCGCGACGGGTGCAACTGCACACGTCGCACCCCTGCAACTCCGCTGGCTCCATTCGGAGCCAGCTTCATTGTTGCAGGGCCTTTCCCGCTGGGCTGGCGGGTGCTCCTTTGGTGGGCGCCCGTCGGCCCAGCGGGAAAGCCAGAATGGCCGCCGCGGTCTTTTGACTACGGAGCGGTCTTTCGGCGACCTGATTTTGGTGGGCGGCGACCGCCGCCCGCCAAAGTCAGAATGAGGGCCAAAATGTTTTCTAATAGTGACAAGAATTTATGGTATAACCTCATGCGCAGTATTATTGTAAACATTTTGTCTCAACTGTGTCAAAAAGTTTTGCATTCGTTTTTGCAGATTTCTTGGTCACTAATTGTATTACCATGCAGATATGATATTTTCAACAGCATTCAGAAAATTAATTGTTTTGCTTTTATTTTTTCTCATATAGTTCTGCTTAACATATTTTTGTATTGCTTTCATAAGTTTTTATAACTGTTGTATCTTTTATGGTCATAGTTTTTGTATATCGAATAAAGATTTACTTGCGCTGACCTGATAAATAATTTGTGAATGGCTGTTATGAACTAGTAGGGGATAAGTGATGCGTAAGATAGGAACCAATGCAATTACATTTATAAGCAGCTTATGTTATGCATGTTCAACAATAACACTTATAAAACATTTAAAGCTGAATCTTTTAACTTAAAAATATACATTCATTCTTGTGAAAATCTTTCCAGTTCCATATACATTGCCAGCTACCAAAGTGTTTCTCTTGCTTGGTCTCCTCTTAGAAAATAAGGTCCTCATTTACAAAAAAAGTGGTGCAGTGCGGCTCTGCTGCAAATTTTGAGGTGCTGCACTGACCCATTTCAGAAATGCAGGGATTTAGTACAATATGGCACACCCCTCTGTTTTCCTGAGTACTGGTGCTAAAATTAGTTGTTTGGCACCAACGCAGACACCCTTGCACCATAGTGTGTTAGTAGTTCTGGAACTTTGAGATGATTCTCTGGCAGCTTGTATCCTTATCACTGCTGTTAGATTCTGAAGATGGAAGAACAAGGCAAAATACTGATGAGATTTTAAACATTTTTAGAAAAAGCACAAATAAACTATTGATTCTGCAGGTGTATATTGAACACCATTTTAGTGAGTACAAATTATGTTGTTAAATTGGCCCAATTACATAATATCAATAAAACTAATATCAAATCACAGCAATATTGAAAAAAAATATCATTTACAAGACTATCTCCATTTTGTACTTGATTAACCAACAACACAAATATCAATGACCAAACTATTACCAAAAAATATTTCTACTAGGAGCAAAACCACAAATATTGAAAAAATAATATTGTTACCTATAAATGTATAAAATGTAAAAAATATCAGAACAATCTATCAAGTACACTAATATCGCAAAACGTAAAGCCAAATATTTGAAAACAATATCTATTTTAATTTACAAAAATAAATTCAAGTCTACATGAATCAATAAATCATCTAACTACCTTAATAAGATTTTCATAACAATAAAATAAACTATAAACAAAAGTAACATAATTAAAATGCATTTAAAAGAGTAAGGCCCTCATTATGAGTTTGGTGGTCTTTTGGCAAGACAGACCCAGTAATATCTGCCAAAAGACTGCCAGTGTTGGAGGTATCCCGTCTGCCGTATTAAAAGTCCACAATGAAGGCCACCGAAAAACAGCCACAAATCCAATACCACCAAGACACTGGTGAACAGGAAAAGGCAGTTCCACCACCAGTACCGCCATGCCAACAACTATCGACCCACCATATTATGATCCACAAATCAGCACAGCGATCTTTCAATGGCAGAAACCTATTGGCGGCCCGAACCACTGCGGGCAGAATACACTCCTGTCAGAACACAACACTATATTGGACAGTTCGAAGACCCCACACCTGACACACATATATACATCAAACACACTTACTCACAGCACTATATAACACCCCTCCCCACACAACCCACAAGCTTTTGTAACTAAAACCAAAGATTGAGAGACAAGAGCAGCCACAATCACAAATGTAGCACCTACACACTAGAGGCACATCTACACTTCACACTCACCACACGCCACACAACTTCACCACCAACAATTACGTACATCACAGCTCACATACAAACACCACAATCTACCAGCTCTCACAACCAAAAAGCCTGATCCCACCAAGCACCCATCACTGCACCCTATACATACAGCACTCACCCTCCACCCTCCACCCTCAACACAACCACCATGTCGCGTCAAAAGCACCTACGCTATAGTGAGAATGAGTTTCGGGTAATGGTTGATGAAACATCAGAGTAGAGCCACAACTCTTAGGAGCATAGGTACAACAAACCTCCATAGCCAGGAATATGGAGATATAGCAGAGAATAGTCAACAGGGTCAACTCAATGGGCAACTATCTTTGCACAAGGGAGGACATCAGGAAGAGGTGGAACAAGCTTAGAGGGAAGGTGCGTACTTAAGACTTTAGGTGGTCCCCCACCTCCACCCCCATAGTTCACATTGTGGGAGGAGAAGGTCTTGGACATCCTGCATCCTGGGGCCTGACTGGAATACCTGGAGGACTGGACTCTGGTGAGTAACATCCACTCCCCTGGCACTAATTTGTCCTATCTAGCATGCTTCCTCACCACCCAAATACTCCCAAATTCACTCCATCTCCCACAACAACTCCCACCCAGTCACGTAATTCCCCTCTCCTGCATACCACACAACCACCCATCCCCAAAGCCCACACCCTTCCTGCAAAGTGCATGGATAGCACTGCCAAGTACAATCACAACTTCCATAATGCCATAGCCCATCCACATCAAAACCTGCAATGTGCAAGCCACATCACACCTCTTGCGTGTATGACTATTGTACAAGCTACAACAACAGGATGCTGCGACTGGGGACGACTACATGGCAATGACAACAATGCAATGGCACTACACAATGCCAAAATAGTCCAAACACAGACACAGCACTGCCACTAATACTAAGGGCCACACATCCTGGCCTACTACCCTGAAATGGACCAATCTTGGCCTTTAAAGATAGAAGGTATACTCCATGCACAACAGGCACAGACAGGACAAAAACCTTGCATACACATATACCCCACTCCTGTTTGGACACCATGCTGCAATGTACATCCATTTCCATTCACATACAACAAGCCAGAATGGCCACCAGCTAACAGGGCAAACCTGTCATGAGAACCATCACACAGGAACAGAACTCACCCAACCAGCAAAAGTGACCAACCTGATTCACAACAATCCCATGAAGCATGGTACATATGTCACTATCCACAATCCACAAACAGTGTGAGCTGTGCTGCATCTGTCAATGTCATTGCTGGAAATCAAGTCAAGCCGCTGTATTCATTAGACTAACAGACAACCATACACACCTCCATTCACAGATACCCTTGCCATAGCCACCATGGGGAGGTTACCAGATACAGCCAGCCCTCCCAGGATGAAGGTCCCAGTGAAGGCAACATTGCTGGATGTCTGGACAGTGACAACCTACCTGTCACATCTGGGACTCCTGGTCAGTCTGCCATTCCCTGCATCACCCTGCCCACATTAACTCCCCCCAACCCTGTGACAACAACATCTCAGCTAACCCTTCGTCCCTAAACCTGTGCCCCAAGGACTGTTCAATCAATTGTGTGCCCGACAGTACAGGGACCTAAGTCTCCCCCTCACACCCAAGACAATGAAGGTCCTGATGAAATTGGCACACCATGGCAGGGGCAAAGGCTCATGGGGGCAGGGGACAATGGAGGGAACCTGTGGCCAGAGGATTTGCCAGCCAAGGGAGGCCTCTGACCAGGAAACCATCTCCCAAGTACAGGGAGCATATCAACCATCCCAGGACAGGATGGGTCAGATCATAGCCATGTTGGGAGAAAACCAGAGGCTGCAGAGGGAATACCACCAGGAGGTCATGCAGTAGTGACAGGCCCTAATTGCCACCATGGCCTCCACTGCAGGTGTTCTCAGGGTCCTCACCACCATCATGAGTGCTTCCTCCACCCACCAGCAAGCCCCTTCCACTATCATACCTGTGCCTTCTATATCTGTGGCTGCTACTGGAATGGAGGCTCTGCTAGAGGAAACACAGGCCTCAGGCACCCCTCCCTCTGTAGATGAAGACCCTCCGCAAATGTGGACGTTCACCCAGACCTACCACTGTGCCACCTACTCAGGGGATTACAACTACCATGACCCCACTCATCGCCTTCTTGCCACTCTATTCACAATAAACACTATAGATCACATCTCCTGCGTATGTGTCTTTATTTGTACAGATACATGTGTATGATTGTCAAATTTTAAATGTGGTATGGGCCACAATACAACAGGCAGTGGAATGGTCTGCACCAGACACAGAACAACAGATACAGTATGTGCCAGGGCAGATGTAAGGGAGTCACTAGTCTTGCCACAAACCAGAGAAAATCTACTCATCAAACCTGAAACAAGGCCATGACGGAGACTACCATCAGAATAGTAGGCATATTGCCACACAAAGTGCATATGTAGTCCATAGTTGACGTGCCCAGTGTAGTAAGCAACTAAACATGGCACAACAGATAACACTTCTACATCACCAGTCACTGGACATACATCACAAAACACTGTAGATGACACCTCTCATGACACCTCTCAAAGAATACTGAACATGAATGGCTCAAGCAATGGGTAAGAGTGACAAAGATGAACAGTGCATAGTCAGTCGCTGGAATGACATGAGAACAGGAGAATGCAAGATACATAGCACAATACAGGCCTGTCCATAGGAGATGTGAGTCTTGCAACCTGCATAGAGTACACATGTTAGAGTTGAGACATTTCAACTCTGCGCCTTATATGCAGTCATTCACCTCCCACAACACACACATACGGATGGGAACACATTGCAGCATCACTGATATTCCAAATCAGGAGGACCATTGATACCAAAGTATGTTGAAATGCTAGACATGCAAATACACAGACAACATACCTATATGTTACTGGAAGAACTGATTGATGAGCCCAGCCCTTGAGTCAGCAGCACCTTCCTCATCTGCCTCCTCATCCATTTCCATTTCTGCATCACCATCCACTGGTCCAGCTGCCTCCTCCTTTCAGTCAGTAAGGGTATCTGTTGTCTCAGGGCTAGATTGTGGAGCATGCAGCAGGCAACTATAATGTGGAAATCCTGTTGGGGAATGGAGAGGAGGAGACCTCCAGAGACATGCAGTCACCTGAGTCTGGCCTTCAGAAGGCCAAATGTCCTTTCTATCACATGCCTCATCCTGCCTTGGGCTTCATTGTAACTGTGTTCCCCTTCAGTGGCAGGGTACCTCACTGGTGTCAACAGCCAGGTAAGGTTAGGATAGCCAGAGTCACCAGTGTGCAAAGAGACAGGACCTGTTACAGGATAGGTAAAGCCACAGGAAACATTGTGATGACAGGTGCCAAAACAGTGGCACACATCCAAATGCTTAAGTACTGATGAGCCAAGTCCGCTCACTCATTGCTGTTCCTCCGAATGTAGGAGTCATGCACAGATTCAGGAAATTTGGCTGTCACTTGGGAGATGTACTGGTCTGCCACACATACCACCTGAAGATTGGAGGAGTGGCAGTTTTTTAGTTTCCTATGGACCTGTTCATGGGCACTGGAAGGGACCAAGGCTGTATGGGTGCCATCTATCGCCCCTATCACATAATGGATGTGTCACACATCATAGAATTCTGCCTTCACATCGGTCAAATCCCCTCATTGGGGGAACCTGATGTAGCTGCCCAGGTGTTTTAAAAAAACACACAGTACATCCTTCAACAAAATACTGAACATGGGCTGTGACATCCCTGCAGCCAAGCCCACTGTAACCTAAAAGGATCCTGAAGGCAAGAAAGTGTAGCACTGATAGGACTTGAACTGTGGGAGGGATGACATGGGGATTACTTATTGCAGGCAATAGGTCTGGCTCCAACTGGGTACATAGATCATGCTTGGCTGATGATTCAGACAGCAGGTATGAATTTTATGCCTCTCCTCCAGGGTTGCAAGGTCCACAAGTGGACAGTGCACTGGTGCATGTCTCAATCTCCTCATGACAGGGTATCTAGAATGGAGAGGAGAGATTGTACAATGTGATATGCACACCACACATGTTAGCAGAACATATCAATTTAACACACACCTAACACTGTAGACATGCCGCACACTGCTGGCACATACTATTTTGGGCATGCTGAAGTGGCATGGACTCTACCCTTTATGCACATTGCTACCCCTGGTCTATAGTTTATTACATAAATCACATGTGACATGTTTCATATGTGGTACACTGATCTGTCCTGCACTGAGCATGTGTGTAGTCATGCCATATACCTATACGGTGATAGCGCCAAATAGCCAACGAGTACATGGACATGCTGGTCATTAGACAACCAGCCCCATAAGGTCACTGTGTCAAGCATGTCACATGTATGTGCTAAACCATGATGGCTCAACTGAAGCTTACTCCTTATACTGCCAAAAAAAGGTGTTTGGGACACTTATTTTGCAGCATCAAGACATGATACGTTCATAAAATGGCAGACGCCTATCCTGCAGCACTGGACAGGTGGAAGTAACCTAAGTCTGCCGGAGCAAGATGTCATGGCGGTAGGCGGTTTAACCGCTGTGCAACTTCTCGTTAGAGAACATTACTACCTATGGGGGATTGGGGCCAATGACGATCACCGCTGGTGGTGATGGTGCTGTCCGCATCAGCCATGACCACCATTTTCTGCAGCCTTGCTCATTTGACTCCCGACATTCTAGCAAGCAAGACCTCCACGAGCTGAGCTGATGTGTACTGTCTCTGCGAGCCGTCATGCTAAATCCTCAGGTGATAGGTTCCCTGCTTTGACCCAAGAAGAGCTGGAGAAGTTTGGGAAGGGGTCCTACCCCTGTATGGACAGCTGATTGGGGCACCAGAGGATCAGGTGAGCCCAATGCATAGTCATGTGTGACAGTGGTGGGTGTGAGGGTGAATGGTCTAAGTGTGGTGGTCTGGGAGTACTAACTGGGGATGTCCTCCCAACGAGGGAAGGATGCCCATCAGACCCTGACCCCCCTAATGGCCCACATTTTGGTGGTGGCCTACCTTGAGGTGAATGGGCGTTTGAGGGCAGCACAGCAGCCACAAGGGGATGAGTACTAACTGTATCCTGGGACTTGGCTTGCCTTAATTGGGATTGGGTGCCTCAATGCCGGCAAAGTGCCATTGTAGTTAATGCTGCTTGTGCATCAACATTTGGAAATTGGCAATAGGAACCGTGGTAGAGTATATTTTGTAGATGTGTCCCCAGGCTTTACTGTCAGTGGATTACATCTCCCTGTCCCTAACCTCTCCAAACTCTGTAATGTGGAGCTGCACTAATGACATTGACACATGTCTGACTCCATCCCAGCCATACGATTGATGTGAGTGTCAGTAGCACCCTAAGCATTGTGTATGAGCAACTCCATCCATCTGCATTAGTGGGTCTGATGTGTCAGTTCACTGCCATCTGTGCAGGCTACATGTATATGTGACTCTGTGACTCTCCTTCCATCACTGGGACTAAGTAAAGTATGTACTGTTGTCACATAGGCTCTCATTATCCTAATGAGACTACTGGATTTGGGTGGCAGAATCATTTGTATTGCGGGGGACTAAGTCTGATCCCACACCAGGTGACACCTGTCAGCCTAATCTGGGTTTTCTTCCGGCTAACTAGCAGTGCCTTGTCTCTTCCCAAGAGCAGAGATGATTGGGCAACCAGGCACATGACACAAATGACTCCTCAGGGAAATCGTGGCCACTCAGATCTCATATGTTTCTCTCAGTTACATTAGTCTCACATATGCAAGGACAATCAGAGGCAAAGAATAGTTCAATAAGGTTTTATTGAAGGAACTGCATCTTAGATAATTAAGCATGTATTGAAATAACTAGGACGATGAAGCATGTCAGGATTAAAATTGTAAAACATAAAAATAATGCTACCCTATTGTCACTAAGATCGTTACAAATAGCTCCTACCTAGGCTATGTTAGAGCACAACATGTTAAGCTCTAATTCTGCCCTTCAGGTTCCCCTGGGAAGACATCATCCCTCATACCTGAGCAAGAGGTCTGTAGTCTACATAAGCAGCTGCAGCCAAGCACTCAGCAACCAGCATACAGTTATGGTCATCTGGCTGGCATCTCCCTGTAACGTACATTGGTCAAGGTAGTGTTTTTATAATAAAACAGCTGATGTTCCAAGAAAGGATCCCCACGTAAGAGTGTGTATGTTTCTGTGAACATTGGAGACAAAGCGTACCACTTTTGGCTGCAATCTATCGCACTACAGCCTTGAGAAAGCACAGAGTGAAAGAAATGTCTTGTTTAAGAATGCAGTGCCATCCTAGGCAAAAAAGAGCTACATAGAGAAAAATACAACTAGACCGCAAATGTGGCTATTGTTAAAATAATATGAATAAAACATATCTAGGTTAAAGTGCACAGTGGAAGGCCTAGTCTGCTAAAATAATGCGACTAAAGTTATAGCTAAAATGGCTACACAACACTGTGTCTGGCATAGACAGATTGTGGGGTTGGCATTACAGTTCCACCACAGAACTGCCCTTCATGGTACAGGAGTACTGGCCTGAGAACTAACTGGGCATATATAGGTGATCTGCTGACTGTAGGGTATGTGTGGGAAGGCAACCTGCAATACTGATTCATGTAGATTTGATGAGGTCTGATTGCCAAATGTTGCATTCTGTGGAGCAATACTTATAGGGATGTGGCCTTACAAACTATGGGTTGGCATTGGTGGTCGTAAGTGCCCTGGGAGATCCCTGATGTGTCACCACAGCCTGCAAGTAGCATGTATTGAAAAGCCCTAGCTTGTTCTTTGCTGCATTGCTGACTGCCGACATCATGTCAACATGGAGAGTTGGAGGCACTTCTGAAGGCCTGTGACTCTTAAAGCTTAGCTTGACTATTAGGTTGTGACAGATTAGGAGTGGTTTAAGTGGTTAGGAGTATGCTGAGTAGTGATATATGTATTTTGTGTCAGCAGCTCTGGCTCTGTGATGGGGTCTGACTGCTCACATGGCTAAACCACACATTCAAATAGTACACATCGGATGTGAAGTGTTTGGGTGTCTGATTGGTATTGGCTAAATCTGAGTTGTCCTCCATTGCAGCATCACTATACTGAGTGCCAGCCATGTGCAAGGGCAGGTAGGTGGTGTGTGCTCAGTGAGTAGAGTTGTCTTCTTTGTAATGGACATTTTACACAGGACATGGACCAAACAGGTGTTGTCACTGTAGAGTCGTGCAGTGCTTCATTGTGTCAGCGCACATCAAATGGGTGGTAGGGGAATGAATATGTAAGATGTGTATTCAGGCATAGTATTGATAGTGCATCCAGGGCATGCTGTGGCAGCTTAAAAGGGCACTGGTTAGCATCATGGGAAAGAGTATAGTAGGACATAGATATTGCTGTTGGTGTGAGGGTTGGCAGTCAGATGTGGGATGTGGGTAGTAGGGACATGCTATGACATGATGAAGGCAATGAGTCTTTGCAAATGATTTTGCCTAGCCATGATACATATTGTGATAGATGTACATGTTAATCTGTGTGAATGGGAGGCGTATGTTAACCATTTTGCCCTCATCTCTCTCTCTCCCTCCCTCTCTCTCATTGCGTGTATCAGCATCATCTGGTGAAGGAGAAAGGGCACAGGCGAGTGGGGAGCAGCAGCTCATGGGTCCCAGGAAGATGGCACCACTGACACCAAGGGACCCAGTGGGACAGAGGTCAAGGGGAGTGCCACGTGGGAGACCAGATTCAACACATTATCTTTGGAATCCTCTTCCCTTCTGGGACCACCACAGCACCATCTTTGTCTGCCATCCCCCTTAGCATCACTGCCCTCCCTGTAGCTCCCCACTCAGTTGCCCGTGCCCACTCAACCCAGAAGGGTGGGTGTCTCTTTGCTGCAGGCACCTTTGCCCATACCCCAGTCAGCCCTGATGCCCTGACTGAGGAGGCTCATGACCTCCTGAGGTCCGTCCCTATGGATCACTCAACCATTGTGAATGCCATCCAGGTAGAAGAACAACAGAGCAGTGCATTCCAGTAGGGCATTCATTGTGCCATGGCTGGCCTCCAAAGATCAATTCAGGCTCTGGCCTCTTCTCTGACAGCAGCCAGTGGCCCTTTCTCAACCGTCCCCCCTCCAACTACCTCTTCCCAAATCCAAGCCCCTCTCCCCATCCCCATCCAAAGCACAAGTACACACAAGCATGTATCCACCTCAACAGACAAGGGTTCCACAGACAAACATAAGCTCCACAAAACCCACCACCGGCATGCACACAAGCAACACCCACCTGCAGACACACCAACATCCACTCCCTGTACTGACTCCCCCACCACCCCATCCCTCACAAACACTATACCAGACATACCTGCTGCCAACACACCATCATTGACAGATCCAACCACCAGGCCCATCTTACCCACAGTCAGCACAATATCAGACCTGCAGACATCAACCCCAGTCACCACATCTACACCCACCACCACCACTGACACCCCCACATGCAGCACATGTACTATGCCTGCAGACACCACCCGACAGACAGTCACCCATCCACTATGGCATCTCCCAGCACCTCGTTTCCACTCCTACCAATACACCGAAACGCCTGCACTCACCCACCCAACATACACCCAGCACCCACAAGAATTCAACGCACAAACTTGCACCCATAACATCCAGAAAACACATTTGACAACCACTCCCTCTCCCTCCACTCCCAAACCCTTTTGCCATGACCACCCCTGTGTGTGTAAAAGGTGTTCCTCTCAGATTTTTCCCTGTTCCTTACCACTCTCCCACCCCATGAGTCATCCAAGTGCGCTGTGTCCCTCCCCAAGTCTAGCCCTTCCCCTTCCAAGTCTTTCCCTACCCCCCTTGGTAGTACGCATGTCCTTCCAACCTGCCAAGAAGTCAACTCCTCCCAAGCCCAAGAACACCCCTAAGCCCAAGACCACCCTAATCCATGAGGTGCCTGTCTGCCCGCTTGTTGCCCCTACCCTGTGGAGGTCATTTTGCAGTCAGGACTCAAGTAGGGGCACTGGTAGGTGACATTTGTGCGTTGGACACCTGTGACTTTGGACTGGCCAATGGCCTTATGTATATTTGTACATCATTTTTATACATCTGGTCCAGCCTGCTGTTGGCTTTGACGGTGACATACTTGTCTTCTTTTTCTTTCTACATGGGTGTTTAGTGTTTGTGGGATTTGGTTTATGTGTGTGTGACTTGTGTGTGTGTGTGTGTTGGTTGTGCTAGCTGTTGTGCCTGGCCTGCATGTATGTGTGTGCGCCTGCCATTGGTCCCGCTGCCATTGCTGTGTTTTGTGTGTTGGATGAGTTTATGTTTGTTCCATATATGTGTGTGTAACCAAATTGTATATTATTTGTGTTGGCATGTGTGATAGTGGTGTTGTGTCCCCTTGTGTAGTTGTTGTGTGTGGATCCATGTTTGTGGTTTTGGCTATGTCCTATGCATTGTGTGCGGTGTGGGCGTGGTGTGACAAATGGATCGTTGTACGGCTGTGTGATAGTATTGATTGGTTGTGTGGTGTTATTGTATGTATGTGTTCTCATGTGGATGTGTGCAGTGTGAGTGGTTTGTGAAGCATATGTGTAGTAGTGGTTGTGATGTTGTGTGAGTGGGTGTTGTGTATGATTGTGTTAGACAGTGGTGGTGCTGTGTATGTGCTGGTTGGTGTGTGTATGACACATGTGTGTTGGCCGTGGTGTGTATAGTTTGTGTTTGCCTGTGTGTTCGGATAGCTGTGTGGTTACGTGTGTGTGTGTCTGTCGCATGGTGTCCCAGCTGTGTGTGTTTTGTGTGGGTGTGTACTAATGCCTTTCCCTCCAGTGTGTGCTATGTGGGTGTACTTACGGTTGTTGTCTTCGTTGCCATTGCTGGTCCCGGAGTCGCTGCATGAGCAGGAGCAGTGGGAGGACTTAAAGTTCAGGTTCCATGGTGGCTCCCGGCAGCTCTGTGGGAAGGTGGGTGTTTCCTTTTATAGAGTTGGTTTCCGTCAGGGTTTTGATGGGGGTTTGACCGCGGTGGAAACCCTGACAATGTGCAGCCTCATGATATGTTCGGCAGAAACATGGTCCTCTCCGGTCTGAAGGTGCCTACCTCTGTCCATGGAAGCCTGACTGTACTGGCAGGACGGGCGGTATATTGGCTGTAAACTGTTGGGAAGACAGCCATGGTCATAATTTGGCAGTCTTCACCACCGGGACATGAATGGTATGACTGCCAACATGGCGGTCCGGGTACCACCAAACTCGTAATGAGGGCATATGAATAAATATAAATAATGAATACACAAAAAATACATTCAGCAATTCATGTAATATAAAAACATTGAATATAAAATTCAACATTAATAACCCATCCATAAGAACACAAAAACAGAAATATATATTTCACATTAAAAAGAAGACACTAATTACGGTCTTCTACAAAAGGAAACTAAACAAAATCAAGCTAAATATACATTAACCAGTCAAATAATTTTAAAGCAAACTAACCTATAAAAATGGAAATTAATAAAGCATACAATATAAAAGGAACATACAATGTATAAACATAAGGCAACAAAAAGACCACAGCTGCAAGGAAACACCACTCTTCCAGACTGCCAATGAAAAAAAAAAAAGAAAAACTACCTTCATAAGTAAGTAAAACATTTGTTTTAACATAGTTGAAAGTAACTTATTTATAAAACACTAAAATAAAAATAGATAACCTATCTACAGACTTTACATACTACAGAAGTACAAAACCATCTAAAACCTGCTAATCCAGCAAAAACATTCAAAGACTGAACACCAGGAAAATGCACATACAATAAAAACAAACTACTTGTCCAGCGAAGCCTTAAAAGTAAACAATAAAATGAAATTACCTCAACCCATGCAAACTACCCAAAAGTAAACAATAAAATTATAACTAACACAGCATTTATCTCCCATAAGAAAATAAAGCACTTGGTCGACATTAGAACACATCCAACAGAAAACTGCAATAACATTTAGCAACAGATATGTAAGTCTGAAATGCAAACTAAGGGACATATTTATACTCCATTTGCACTGAATTTGCCTCATTTTTTTAAAACAAATTCAGCACAAAACTAACTCCATATTTATTTATTTTTGACGTTAGACACAATTTTTTAGATGCATGAACTTACCTTGCGTCAATGAGATGCAAGGTAGGCGTTCCCATCTGAAAAATGGTGATAACCCCATAGCCCATATTTGTCTCCTGTGCTAAAATGACGCTCAGGTGGGAGGAGGGGCTATATAATGGTGCAAAGCTTGCTTCGCACCATTATTTAATGCCTTGGTTAGACCTGGCGTTAGGGGACCTGTGGGCCCAATCCGTGGTTAAACACCATGGAATGAGTCCACAGGTGCCCTCCTCAAGCCCGAGGGACACCCCAATCCACACCAGAGGGACACTGAAGGATGGGGGACCCCATCCCAGGTAAGTAGGATAAGTATAGGTAAATAAGATTTATTTTTAAAATTAAAATGCAATCGGGGGTCCAACTTGGGGTCCCCTGCATGGCACAGGGTGCAATGGCCATGGCCAGGGGACACTGGTCCTCTGTGCTGGCCATTGGGGTGGTGGGCATGACTCCTGTCTTTTCTAAGATAGGAGTCATGTGGTATGGATGGTTTTGAGTCAGAAAATGATGCTGGGCTGGATACCAGCCTAACGTCATTTTTTGGTGCAAAACCCCTTTTTCCTACACCACTAGCCACACCAGGCTAACGTCACTTTTTTTTACGCTAGCCCACACTTTGCACCAGCTTGCACCTTTCCATAAATATGGCGCCCGGCTGGTGCTCAGGAATGGCGCAAAGCTGGTGCTAAACTTTTTAATGCAAAACTTACTCCTACATGACAACCTAGAAAATTAAAAACACATTATAATATTTGCTACAGGAGATCATCTACATGGTTAACATAACAAACACCAATATAGACCCCTATATGCCTTGCTACCTAAACAAAGCAGCACTTACCATCCACTACTAAACCACATTAAACCTAAAACAAGCAAACAACTAATCATCACATAAAAAATAATCAACTTTGAATGTGCGATAATACAAATAATACTTAAACTCTATCCACACACTGCCATTTAAGGCTGTTATTTCCACATTCATGAAAGCATTTGAAGACATGTATAATAATATGCACTGGTTTGCTTTTGAAATTAAAAAATATATAATAGCACTAGTCTATATTCCTGTATGCTAACCACTATAACTTACTAATAGAAAGCTCATTTTACCAACAGAATGAACATAAACTAAGTCTACTAATGGACTACTTTGAAGACACATGAGATGGCATACTTCCACCGCTTTGGAAAGGGATACCAACACAAACTCCAAATGCCGTGGTTGAATGTCTATGACGGTACCAATAACACAAAAGAAGAAAGGCACACCACCTTCCAAGACACACTAGGGAAAACCTGCCATACCCTCTTCAAATTAATAGAAGCCCTTCAAAAATAACAACGTTACCAACAACTAAGGAAAGAACAATTAGTCATCCAAATGAAACCTAAAATAGGTAAATAAACCAGTAGAATGTTTGACTTGCTACAATGCAAAATTAGAATCTGCTACAATGTAAATTTAGAATCTCTAAAAAAACACACAAAGGAGTACACTACTTTGAAACAATTTCATAATACCTGTTATAAAACTCCTAGATACCTACAATGTAACCAAAAAGCCTTAACAAACCTACACACCACAACCATTTAAGGATTTATATAAACATATTAAACAACATAGTTGAATAGTATACATTGTTAAAAAAGCATACAAATCATATGGAACATAAGACTGAAACAAAAATAATAAGTTTAACATTTAATTGAAAATGACCATTTCAACAATCACAAGGCACAGCATTACAAATTAAAATAAAATAAAATAAATACAACACATAGAAATGTAAATAAAATACATAGGGGGTCATTACAACATTGGCGGTAAAAGCCGCTTACCGCCTTGCAGAAGACCGCCAACACACCGCCGCGGAATTCCGCCACAGCTATCATGACCCACATCTCGAAATCCGACAAAATCCAGACACCCACACAAGTCCGCACACCAAAGGTCAGTGATAAACTGGCAAAAAAAAAACCTCCACCGTCACGCCAACAAAAATACGCCCATGCTATCACGACCCACAAATCCACGCGGCGGTCTTTCAACCGCGGTATTCCATTGGCGGTACACACCGCTCCGCTCAAAATACACACACACACATACAAAACAGTGCCACATTGGACAATTCCAAATACACACACCTGATACACATGCACACACCACTCCCACACACCCATTACAATATAAAACATACACCCACATCACCCACAAACCCATACTACCAAAATTTTTCAGAAAGAAGGCCAGAGAGAGAAACCACCATCCACAAACTAGCAGGCACTCAACACCATCACCCACACAACTTCCACGCACAAAACACCACACACCACCACATATCACCACACCTATCACCACATACACCACCCCACACATCACCCACACCACCCCATGGCACGGCAAAGACAACCCAGGTTCTCGGAGGAGGAGCTCAGGGTCATGGTGGAGGAAATTGTCTGGGTAGAGCCACAGCTATTTGGAGCACAGGTGCAGCACACCTCCATAGCTTCAAAGATGGAGCTATGGCAAAGAATAGTCAGCAGGGTCAACGCAGTGGGTCAGCACCCAAGAAATAGGGACGACATCAGGAAAAGGGGGAACAACCTAAGGGGGGAAGGTGCATTCCGTGGTCTCCAGACACCAACTGGCGGTACAGCAGACTGGCGGCGGACCCCCACCTCCTCCCCCACAACTAACAACATGGGAGGAGCAGGTCTTGGCGATTCTGCATCCGGAGGGCCTCGCAGGAGTCGGTGGAGGAATGGACTCTGGTAAGTCAAACCTTTAACTACCATATCCCCCACCCTACATGCATGCTATCACAGACCCCCACCCTCGCCCCCTCCCCTATCACTCCAACTCCTCACAAATGTACTAATAACACAAACCACACATCCCCAACACCAAGCCCTGCATGACACAACAAAGCATGGACACCCATCACTAAAGCATGCCCACTGCACATACCCATAACACCCCCCTCAACCATCATCACACAAGCCGCCACACAGGAATGCTAGCACTGGGGTACACAGTCACCCACCCATTGCACACCATGACACACACAGATGCAATAATCATGCTTTTAAACCCCTGCAGGACCACTACCCAACGTCACCAGACAAGAGGGTCCAGACATCTCCACCCCACCCACAGTGATGACAGCAGCTCTATCCAACTTGATCCAGATGACCAGCCCGGACCATCGTGGGCCTCGGGACAGTCAGTTCCCCTCACACAGGCACAGCCCACCACAGACCTTCCACCCTCTGGTAACACCAGCACAGCACCCACCCAGTAGGCCCATACCTCCGTCCCCAGGACACGTCAATCAGCTGTGTGTCCAACACTACAGGGAACCCAGGATAACCCACCACCCCAACAACAGGGACCTGGGGGCAGTGGCAGTGGGCACACGGTCCAGGGGACAGAGGCACAGGAACACAGGGGAACTGGGGGGGCTGCCGTGCGACAGGGGGCGGACAGGCCAAGGGAACCCACTCTCCACGAGGCCCTCTCCTCCTTCATGGGAGCATACCACCACTCCCAGGAGATGATGGCAATGGTCCTGGCCAAGTTTCAGGAGACCCAGCGCATGCAGGAGGAACAGTATTTGGGGTTCAGGGAGGAACTCAGAACCATCAGCTCCACCCTGGGCACCATCGTATGGGTGCTGAAGGAAGTACTAAACACCAGGAGGGACACTGTGGCACTCCAAGGGGCCCCTGACACTAGCATGGACGATGAACTGCCCACCACCTCCGCCGGCGCTAGTGGACAGGAGGCACCGCCACCGGACCACCACACCAGCACCCCACCCCCTGCAGACGGAGAACCACCCCGCAAGTGGTCCCTGAGATCCAGGAACAAGACAGAGCACAATGCCAAGACCCCCGCCAAGAAATTAGACCACCCTGATTGTCAAACCACTGTCCCACTTTGTAACCCTGTCCATAATTAAACTGCCCCAGCTCCTCTTCCTGTGCCCATATGGGCAATGCACCTGTGAGACTAATAGACTGGACTCTGCCATAGACATTCCTCCACCATCACCCCTCACCATTTTACAACCCCCTCCAAAATTGAGCACTTCAATAAACACCCTTGAAACACAAAACAATTTGGAGTCAGTCTGTGATTTCAAAAATGTGTATTAGCAATGACAGTGACAAAATGCTTTTTCAAATGTAATGTCAACATACCTATGTCACACATCTCAAGTCCATGAGGAATCTAAGCTGATGAAACACATTGGAAACCACACCTGTGAAACCGTAAGGGAAATGTACAACTCAGTGACCATATACTGGTTGTAATCGACAGACAGGATAGAGGTAGAAGTGTTAAAGTACTTGTAGTAGGCAGGAATGTTTTCTCACCTGTGTGTCACTGGAAATATTGCTGGATAACTGAGTCCCTGTTGTCAATGTCTTCTTCCTCTGCTTCCTCCTCATCGCTGTCTACAGGCTCCACAGCTGCCACAACAGCGCCATCTGGACCATCCTCCGGCAGAAAAGGCACCTGTCGTCGCAAAGCCAAGTTGTGAAGCATACAGCAGGCCACGATGATGTGGCACACCTTCTTTGGTGAGTAGAATAGGGAACCACCTGTCATATGGAGGCACCTGAACCTGGCCTTCAGGAGGCCGAAGGTGCGTTTGATCGCCCTCCTAGTCCGCCCATGGGCCTCATTGTAGCGTTCCTCTGCCCTGGTCCTGGGATTCCTCACAGGGGTCAGTAGCCATGACAGGTTGGGGTAACCAGAGTCCCCTAATAGCCACACCCGGTGCCTCTGGAGTTGACCCATCACATAAGAGATGCTGCTTTTCCGCAGGATGTAGGCGTCATGCACAGAGCCAGGGAACATAGCATTTACCTGGGAGATGTACTGGTCTGCCAAACATACCATCTGTACATTCATGGAATGATAACTCTGAGTAGAGGTGTCTTCAGTTGTAGATTGTGGTTATTGTTCCTAACATGAATTACAAAATAAAAAAAAAAGAAACATTAAAGGTCTGTATTGTACATTAAATCTATCATCTACTAGAGATGACACAATCTAAAGAAAATAAAAAAAAATATTAATATTTAATGGGATGTTGAGGCCTTTGTGTGATTTTCAACTTTTTACTCATGCAGATTGATGTACACAAAGTGACACTTCAGCACCAATATTGGAGAGATGTCCTAAAATGTGAACTGGTATTTAGGAAGTGTGCATTCCCTGTCCAAGACATGCAACTCAACACAGTGGCTAGAAGATTTGAGAGCTGAGCTATTTCAAGGCCTGGCAGACTACAAAACAAACCATGGAACAAATTACTGGATTAAATGTGCTTGGTCATCATACGAACACTGCAAATTAATTTGTGTATCAATTATACTTATAATTAGCATATCATGAAACATGATTGGAAACCTTTGAATATACACAATGTGGGCCTGATTCACAAATGTCTATGTTTAGACCAAAAGTCTAAGTTCAGACCAATAGTTTAAGTTGAGACCTAAAGTTTAACTTTATTTGTAGTAAAGTTAGACTTTTGGTCTTAGTTTAGACTTTGGGCTAAATTTACAGCAAAAGTCTAAACTTAGAACAAAAGTCTAACTTTACTGAGAGTAAAGTTCAACTTTAGGTTAATGTTTAGATTTTTGGTCTACGTTTAGACCAAGTCTAACTTTACTTTTAGTAAAGTTAGGCTTTTGTTCTAAGTTTAGTCTTATGGTATAAACCTAGGCCCATAAATTATACTTTTTAAGCGCAGCATTTGCGTCATTTTGTGACGCAAAAGCAGTGCAAACTTCCAAAACATAATTGTAGTTTGGAAGTTTACACCTCTGAGGCGCTAAAAAAGAATAAATATGGGCTCTAGACTTTTGGTCTAAGCTTACCTTTGTGAATCGAACCCTATCATTTAAGCAAGTAGATCAATTCAATCGAGTTACTAGAAGGTGACAACATACTGGATCAACACAGCAGATAAAATGTTTACACATGCACAATATGATGAATGCCAGCTAAGTAAACATTTTTATTTGGGCATATGCGGAATGAAAGAAAGATTGGGCAACAACACACTGTACTATTGTACAGAGACAAAACAAGGGCATCATGGTAGTTGCAGTCATTTATAAACTCTATTGCCAAAATGTGTGAAAAAACGAGTAACACATACCTATAAATGATTACAGTGAAACTTAAACACACATTTAAAATATGTGTATAGGTTACAGTACCACTTACAAGCATTATACCTTCATGGGCATATGGATGGAGTTTAGAACCTGATTTTTTAAGTTAGACAACCTACCTTGTGATACAGCAAAAGACTAGGCAAATGCAAGGGGTGATCAATAGAGGACAGCACACAATCTGACAGTACAAATTGGTAATTGATAAATAGTTTGTAACAACCATGATGCTACTAACTTTTCAACTTTTCAACTTTTCATTCAGAATAATATAAGGAATATTTGTTATGCAATGCACAAAATGTAGTTTGTTGAGCCAGATGTGCAAACTGGTAAATGATTTTGAAATGTGCAAAAATGTTTGCATCTAATTGCAAATGTTAGCAACTAGTCGCTAACTGATAAATTGGAACAATTCTTTGCATTCATATTGGGCATAGGCACACAATCTGCTAATATAAGAACTATCTTGGAAATCATAAGCCACTGACAGAACCATTGATCATGATCTGCAGAAGACACTGAGGAAAACCAAGTAGAATGCAGCAGAAAGTAACATGAATGTCAAAGTACCACAAATGTATTCCAACAAGTAGAGTATGAAATGTATGGCATACTTATTCGAAAGTCAGGCATCCTTTGACATAATTTCAGACCTAAATACATGATTGCAGCCTCACACCAATAGGAGCTATGTGCCTCCAGAACATGTAGAGGAGATGTGCTTAAAATGTTACAGACTCATTGTCAGGTAATATTTGGACCAATTGCAGAATTAATTTAAGGTACTATGTTGTGGAATAAACATTTTTAGAGAGTTGAATATATAATATCCTTCAGCGGTTTACCGATAGCTGTTCTTCAGCCAGTAATAGTACAGAAAGAGCTGCCCTGAGATGCCAAAGTGGAAACAATATTGAGAACTGAGGAACATTTGCTAAAAAGATACAGTGATTCCTTTAAACACACTAACCAACTCCAAGCTTGCTAAGATTTCTTATAAGTCTTAATGGTACCCGGGGCCCTGCAAGATTCTATTGGGCTAGCAGCTGAGGAAAATAGCCCATCGGTGTACAAGAATACTAGAATGCTTAAAAGCTATCAGATGTTTATTAGCAGGTAGGATCAGAGTGTGACCGTTGCTGTGGGGATCCTATATGAAGAGAAAGTGAAATAGAAGAAGTACAAGAACATCTATGGACATTCTGAGGAGAATCTGGAACCAAGCCTGAGCCATCCACAATGGGAAAATTGGAACCACCAAGGCCTTCTGTCTAAGAATCTGAGTTAGAAACCTGCAAATTATGACAAAAGGAGGGTGGGCATACATGTGCCTAATCTTGTAAAGAAATGTCATTGGTAAATTTGCGTTTAAACATAATATGCTACAGGCTTCAGTGTTTATTCTGTGTGGAAAATCACTGGATGGAGTCTCCTGTTGTAAAGGTATCTGAGTGCCAACCTGCCTTCATGTAAGTACCAGGTAGAAATTTGGTTCTAGCTAAAAATCTTTGATGGGAGCCGATCTCCCAAATGTATTTGCCAACCCTACTTAGGGTTTAGACTTGCCACCTCACAGATGTTTTATCTATTGGTCTCAGAAATGTTGTCCATTCACAAAAGTATGGTGAAATGTACCTTGTCCTTGCTAAAACTGAATAACAAATAAGCCTTCAAACGTTTCAAACAATTGATAGACATTGACAATTCCTTCACACATTCCCCAAAATTGTACTGAACATGCCAAGGACCTCATTTCGACAGTCAAGTTTGTGATTAAGACTAGATCTTAGCATCTGGCAATAATGGTACACTAAAGCAACTAAATGCTCTTCTCATCTTATTTAGCTTTATTTACTTTTGATAGGAGTCATCTTGCACTATGGAAGTTGTAAAATTTCCTATTTGGAGTCTACAGAAACTTTGTGAAACTAGGAGTTGGAGACCGAATCAAAGGGTTGAGACATAAATTGACAAACTTTGGTGTGCCAATGAACTTAAAGGAATCTCCTGTTTTAGACTAATTAAAACAGAGAAGAAATAGTCCTTGCAGTCTCGTTTCACCAGTCATTCTATTTGTTCTTTTCCATTTTCAAACAAACCCTTAGGAGCTAGTGAATGCTCCTCTATAGTTCCCTTGGAAATACGGGTTATTGTATTCTATATGAGCTATAACCCTTCTACAAGTAAATTAATTGGCCTTGAGAAACACTTTGAAACAAATTTAAAAATAATTGCTTATAACTTCACTCAATCTGTAATCAATCTTAAGCAACAAATGTTGGTGCCTTTCTAATATAATTATCACATTAGCATTGCCTTATTAGTACCTTCTCATGATCCTTGTCTCATAGACCATTTTGGCTGCTCTCTCTCTGAGTTCAAGAATGAAGACATTAACATTTCCTCAACTATGTTCCATACAGTCTACAAAATAATAACTCAATGTTTGGAGACCTAGATTTTTTATGTATACCTAGCTACCTACATTTCACAACAACAATACACACATAACCAGGTATTATAGAGGGCAGGTCCTGGAAAAAAAGCCCATGGATTCTTTTAGGGCGTAATAAAGGGCTGAAACAAGTTGACCTTTTATCATGGTGACCTTTCCAACAAGAGCTGTATATTTCCCTCCATTTACTTGAATATCAACTCGCCTACACCAGTTCCTTGGGATCTTTGGTGGGGGGTTGTTAGACTTTTCATCCTTGCCGTGGTCTCCCTTAACTTTTTTCCTCTGTTCCCCAGGTTATTGATGTGTGCTGGACTGTGATTTTGCTGTTTTTATTACTCTGGGCACTTTACCACCGCTAACCAGTGCTAAAGTGCAAGTGCTCCTGTTTAAAATGTGTATGTAATTGGTTCTCCATGATTGGCATATTTGTTTTACTGTTAAGTCCCTAGTAAAGTGCACGAGAGGTGCCCAGGGCCTGTAAATCAAATGTTACTAGTGGGCCTGCAGTACTGGTTCTGCCACCCACACTCCGTGGAAGTCGCCGCACCACGGTGTGACCGACGCCTCTCGAAGTGCGTGGATTCAACGTTTCGCACAGACGCCGCGATACCCGACTTTGCGCATTGGCTTGTTTTCACTCTTCACCAAAGGTACTGTACTTGGGGGTCTACACGACTCCGTGTCCGGCGCCACTGGTGTCGGCTTGTTGGGAACGACTCCGTCACGACGCCGTGTTAACATCTCATCGAAGCATTTTTGTTTCTAAACGCTATTTTTGAGTTTAATCTTGAAAAAATCTTAACTTGACTTGTGTATGTCGGATGTTTGTCGTTTTGGTCTTGTTTTGTTTAGATAAATATTTCCTATTTTTCTAAGCCTGTGTTGTGTCATTTTGTAGTGTTTTCATTAAGTTACTGTGTGTGTTGGTACAAATACTTTACACCTAGCACTCTGAAGTTAAGCCTACTGCTCTGCCAAGCTACCAAGGGGGTAAGCAGGGGTTAGCTGAGGGTGATTCTCTTTTACCCTGACTAGAGTGAGGGTCCTTGCTTGAACAGGGGGTAACCGGACTGTCAACCAAAGTCCCCATTTCTAACAGGGGTGCTCAACCATATTCTATCCTCGATAAGCTCCTTTGTCTTACTATGTGAGGAGGGGCCCAATGATGAAGCATGCCAGCTCTGGCTGGACTTCCTTGCTATAAATCAATATATTTCTGTCTATCACGGCTTATACTTTCCTTACTTAAAAAACATATCTGATTTTTTTGCTATTTGCATGTTACTTTCCTCTGGGTATTTTGGCTGGCTTAGAATGAATGCAATTTCTTCAGGTGGTAGGAAGTAGCTGAACACATTAGGTTTAAAGAACATTTACCTAATTTAGTTGAAGTCTGACTTTCTCTGGTTAAAGAGAAAATCTCACCAAAGGAGTGTGTGGAATCAGAATAGGATGTGCACAGCCTGCTACTACCAGTAGATGAGGGCCAGGGTTTCAGTAATTGCACATGCCTATGAGCCACTATCTTAAGCCATTAACTTCAAAACAAATAGTGAGGGAAGAGTGTAGGTTACATTCTTACTCTTTCTTAAAATACAGAATAATACAAGGTATTTCATAATTACTGAAATCATCTCAAATTTACAAGAAAGCCACTGCAACAGTAGTTGAGTAACTATAACTTGTGCAGGTAACTATAAGTCGGTCCCTTGCCATTCACTGCATATTACCCTACATATTACATCACTCATGACATCTTCTTTGAGATCATTGATAATATCACTGAGCTTGGCAGGGCGCGAGTTATAGTTACATTAGGACACAAGTCATAATTACTTGTGGGAACTCTAACTATAAAACAGAACACTTCACCTAACTATAACATTACTTTAACTTAGTTTTTTTCAGTGAATATATATATATATATATATATATATATATATTTATTTTATTTGAATTCATTCGGTCTAGAAATCTGGACCATTTAGAGTAATAAAAATAACAATCATACATGATAAAAAATATATGTTAAAAAACATTATAACAATATAAAAACCAATAATAGTCGGAACAATATAGCAATAAGATCAACAGGACTAAGCTTTTGTTCATGAATATAAATACAATAAATAGGACATGGATAAAAATGGTAAAAGAGAAGAAGATAAAAGGTAAGGTATAAAACGTTTGTCTGATAGACCAATGTGTGCAGCTATTTTCCCATAAAACCTGGCCCTCGTCAATCCAAAAAACAAATAGAGTTCCCATTTGGATAAAAGATACTTTATCAAAGAACCTATCAGAGTTCAACTATGAAAGCTATAAAAAATGGCTCTATAAGCTTGTACAATCTCTATTGATCATATAGAGGGCAACAAGTACCTACTGAAAATTCCTACTGGTACTACATAGAAAATAACAGTTGAGACTCCTTCTATAGACTGATACCAGGATGGCTCAAGTGCCCTTTGATACAATAAACCTACGACGGATGTACCATATACATAAATTTGGACCTTACCCTTTCTGCATCGTAACCCTAAAGTTTTTGCCTTTTGCCCTCTACTTGTTGTTGGATTTGTTTTTGTTGGCTTTCGGACTTTCTGCACTTTATCACTGATAACAAGTGCTCAAGTGCTTGTGCTCTGTCCTTTAACCTATTAGGTGCAGGTGTTTGCCAATGGTCAATAAATGCACTACCTTCCAAATGCATGTGTTGGCCATTAGCCAACACTGGGGTGGTATATAAAGACCCTTCTGTTGTGCTGCACCAGAAGTTATCTTTTATGGTTTTTTAACATCAGGCTATTTGGAAAGAGCTTCCCAAGCTGTTTGATTTCTTTGTCTTTTACTGTAAAAGTGTCAGACTCATGCCATACACTTCCAGATCCACAGGAGTCATCTGCAGAGTCCCCCAAGGATCATCACTGAGTCCCACACTGTTCAGCGTATACATGGCCCCTCTTGTTGCCATCGACAGAAGCCACAGTATGAACATCGTGTCATATGCCAATGACACACAACTCATCATTTCCCGTGTGAAGACCCGGATACAGTCTAAAGGAACTTTTACTCTGGATGAGAGAAAGCTGCCTCAAGCTCGACTACGACAAGATGGAACTCATCATCTTCAGATACGCCACCTCCTCTTGAGATGATTCCTGGTAGCCCACATCCCTCAGCGTCACCCCTGCACCGACTGAACATGCCCTCAACTTAAGAATCATCCTCGACTCCTCCCTATCCATGACCCGCCAGGTAAACTCTGTCGCCTCCTCCTGCTGGCACACACTCCGCAAACTTCGGAAGATCTTTAGATGGATCCCAGCAGACTGTCACAAGGCAGTCACCCATGCCTTAGTCACTAGCAAGCTTGACTACAGCAATGACCTTCATGCCAGCACCTCAACTAGCAACATCAAAAACCTTCAACTCATCAAGAACCCCACCGCCAGATTAATTCTGGAACTCCCTAGCCGAGAACCCATCTCCCAACACCTGAGGATCCTCCACTGGCCACCAGTCGAGAATCAAATCGTCTTCAGGCTTCTCATCCACATGCACAAGGCCATACACAACCCAGGACCAGCCTGCCTGAACCAACGTGTCTCCTTCCACACCCCGACCAGATCCCTCCAGTCCACCCAGGTGGTCCTGCCCACCATCCCTCCCATCCATAAAACCATCGCCAGAGGACAGTCATTCACCTACACTGCAGCAAAGAGCTGGAACAACCTCCCCCTGCACCTCAGACAAAGCCCGTCGCTCACCATCTTCAGGAAGAACCTCAAGACATGGCTCTTTGGATGAGGCTTCTCCCCCCAGTACCTTGATACCCTCACAGGTAAGTAGCTACACTTTGCAAATACTGATTGATTGATTGATTGTAATGTCAAACAGTGTGCAGGACGCGCTGACTTCATTACAATAAAAGTGAAAGCAAAATGAGCTGATGGTCTTGTTTTCCTTTCACTGAATCAGTACTTGGGGGCTATCTCAGCCCCATGAGCACTAATTCTAATAGGAGAGTTATTTCTGGAAATGGGAGAATCTCCCCTTTCCAAAGGTACCTCCGGTCAATGGATTTCTAGTTGGTGATATCCACAAGGGAGCAATCCTCAAGCAGGAATCCACCCACTAGCCACCAAGGAATGTGGACCAGCTCCTTGGGCAAGGGCTTGTGCTTCCCCTTGCTCCTGTTCATAGAATAAGGGGCAGATTAAGGAGCCTGCAGTGCCTCCTTATGCCACATTAGAGTCATTTTTTTATGCTAATGTGGCCCAATGAGGCCAAAATCGCTGCTCCAAAGTTACAAAGTGGTGCAAAACATGGTGGTGCTAGGGTGGGTGCTGGGGAGAGATGGGGACAATAACTCCGGATCTGCCTTGCAGGGGCAGAAATTCAACTTGATACCAGGAATTATTTATTTTATTGGATTATAGGAGTGGGGAATGCCCAGCACAGGCATAGCAATGCCCCATCTAAAAAAAAGGATGAAGCAGTCTTTCTGCCCCTTCCACTGAGGAGCAGATGGGGTTATTACCACAAAATCTGTTCCGCGTGGCGGAGGGACAGAAAGCCCACTAGATGCCAAGAACTTATTTAAACAAAAGAGGGGTGGTGGCTGCCCATCATGGGCAAGGCTACGCCCCATCCCAAACAAATAAGGACGCAGTCTTTCTGTCGCCCCACCCCCGGAGCAGATAGGGGATCATTAGCCCGAACTGCACCCCAGAAGGGGGCAGAAAATGCTAGGGATTTTTTTTTTTTTAAATGAGGGGGTAGGGGCTGTCCACCACTGGCATGCCCATGCCCTTGCACCAAATACATGGGGACACAGTCTTCCTGCCTCTTTGGGCAGATGGGGTAATTACCACCCATCTGCCCCTAGAGGGGTGTCAGGGAGTCCGGATCCTCGGAGTTTGCGCCTGTTCCCAATAATTTCACCTCTTGGCAGCTCCAAACTTTACTAGCCATTGTAGCACAGACTTAAAGAATGGCCAAGTGGGGGGGTGGGGTTTTAGGTTGGGAACAGCAGGGAAGGAGACCTGTGGAAGCAAAAGTTAAGAACACAACAGCAAGAGTATTCACATTGACTTTCCTAAGTTTTGTTCCTAATATTTATATACTGATAACATGAATGATCAAGAGTTTTCCTATATCATGACCTCATTAGCTCTGGGTACCTGGAAAATAAAGAAGGATTATGCAAACTTTCATATGAACCTTGAACTGACTCAAGTTATTTCTTGGAATAGAAAGTGCCTAATACCAGTAATCAATAAACACATTAGTTTTCAGGAATAAACTGCGCTAGACTCATGAATAATACTGCAAGGACACACTATAGCAGTAATCAATGAACCCATTAGTTTTCAGGAATAAACTGCGCTGGACTCATGAATGATACTGCAAGGACACACTATAACAGCAATCAATGGACACATTAGTTTTCAGGAATAAACTGCGATAAACTCATGAATGATACTGCAAGGACACACTCTGTCTTGACTTTCAAGATTCAATTGCTTAGAAATTATTATACACTTTAAATATCAAACTGTGCATCAAGATTTCAATGCCTAGAAATTATCGCGCAATCTGCCGATCTGAAACACAAGGGTTAAATGCCAAGAATGAATCACGCACTCTGCCACTGATTCAACCATGAGGATTTAAGTGTCAAAATACGATCGCGCACTCTGCGATCTGAGTTGCAAGTTTTAATTGTCAAGAATGAATCGCGCACACTGATGCCTTTTCCACCATCAAGGTTTAAATATCAAGATACGATTGCGCACTCTGCCGATCTGAGTTGCAAGGTTTAATTGCCAAGAATGAATCGTGCACAATGCTGCTGATTCAACCATCAAGGTTAAAATGCCAAGATACAATTGCACACACTGCTGATCCGAACTGCAAGAGTTAAATGCCAAGAATGAATCGTGCACACTGCTGCCGATTCAACCATCAAGGTTTAAATGCCAAGATAGGATCGCGCACACTGCCGATCCGAACTGCAAGAGTCAAATGCCAAGAATGAATCGTGCACACTGCTGCTGATTCAACCATCAAGGTTCAAATGTCAAGATACGATCGCGCACACTGCCGATCCTATCTGCAAGAGTTAAATGCCAAGAAAGAATCGTGCACACTGCTGCCGATTCAACCATGAAGGTTCAAATGTCAAGATGCGATCACACACACTGCTGATCTGAACTGCAAGAGTTCAATGCCAAGAAAACCATCGCACACGCGTTTTAACCAAAAGGCCCAAAACTCAAGTATTTCTGAAAACGGAGTCGGGGGCCTAGCCCGACCTCCGCCTTACCACCCTGCTTGAAGATCACCAAGGAAATGAGGGCAGGCCTAGGTAGGCCTCCGGAACAAGAGCTCAGGAAAATGCTGCTGCTCTGCACCGGAACCTCTGAATAGTGAGCACGTGGAGCTGGGCTGGGTCCCTTAAATAGACCCAGGCCCCACCCACATGCCATACCCAGCCAGAGTGCAGGAAAGGATTCTAGAAAGTCTTGAAAATGAGCAATACATTGCAAACAGCATTAATGACATTTCAGTATGAATCTCTGCAATGCAAAAGGTTAACACATAATGCATGAATTATTACATTACATAAGGATTGGCTTTTTGCATTACATCGCCTGTAAAGCGCGCACTGTCCTGATGTTCACAGTGGGGCAGAAAACTAACTAGATAGCAGAGAATTATTAATTGTTTTTAAAAGAGGGGTGGGGACTGCCACCATTGGCATTGTCAAGTCACCACACCATTTAAATGCATCCCAGGGGCAGATGGAGTAATTACCCCCGATCTGCCCCTGGGGCAGAAAGCCCATTAGATGCCAGGGAATTATTTGAAAAAAGAGGTGTGGGGAATGTCTACCATGCTATGGCCATGCCTTCACCCCACAGAAATAGGGGCACAGTCTTTCTGCCCACAGGGGGAAGAAAGTCCACTAGATGCCAGGGAATTCTTTTTTTTAAAGAGAGGTGGAGGCTCCCCACGATGGGCATGGCCATGCTTAACCCCAAATACATGGGAATACAATCTTTCTGCTCCATTGTGATGAGATAGTGGTAATTACTAATTACTCCATCAGTCCCATGGGGGAGCAGAAAGCCAGGGAAATTTGTAAAGAAAAAAATAGAGTGGGGCTGCCCACCATGGCTACGGCCATGCCCTATCCCAAATAAATGAGGACATAGGCCCTCATTACGACCCTGGTGGTTGGCGGAGAAGTGGCAGTCTTACCGCCAACAGGCTGGCGGTAAAACAAATGGAATTATGAACCGCCATGGTCATCTGCCACTTCTCCGTTCCGACCGCCAGGGCAGAGACGACCGCTGGGCTGGAGACTTGGGTCTCCAGCCCGACAGTCGTCACAAGACCGCCGGCGGTATCACGACCCGGCTGACCACCATGGATTTCATGGGGTAGGGAACCGCCATGAAATCCATGGCGGTAAGCACTATCAGTGCCAGGGAATTCCTTCCATGGCACTGATAGGGGTCTCCCCCACCCGCCACCCCCACCCCGAGCACTACCGCCACACTCCCCACCGCCCTGCCACCACCCAAAGGTGGCATGAGCCCCCCACCCGCCCCCAATATCGCAACCCAGACACACACCGCACATGCATGCAGACACCACCAACACACTTACCTGCACACATATCAACAAACATGCCAACAGACACACACACAGACATACACGCACACATCCATTCAGACATCCATACAGACAGACTTGCACACATTTCCAAACACAACACACCCCCTGCATGCGTACACGCTCTCACACACCCCTTCTACATACTCACACACACACACCTCCACGCATGCACACAACACACAACACACAGCACTCCCCCGCCCCCCTCCCCTAACGGATGATCAACTTACCTGGTCCGTTGATCCTCCTGGAGGGGACGGGATCCATGGGGGCTGCTCCGCCACCAGCACCCCGTCAACAGAACACCGCCACACCGAATCACGGAACATGATTCGATTGGCGGTGTTTTGTTGACGGGGCAGTGGAGGTGGAGCAACCTCCACTTCCCCGTCGACGGCCAGTATGGCTGCTGGCGGCTCTCTGTCCGGAAAAGGACAGAGGGCTGCCAGCAGTCATCATTCACTGAGCGGAAAACCGCCTGCTCTGGCGGTCTTCAGCACGGCGGTCCCTCGGCGGTCTTCAAAAAGACCGCTGAGGTTGTAATGACCACCATAGTCTTTCTGCTCCCTTGGGGGAGATAAGGGTAATTACCCCATCAGTCCCGCAGGGGGAGCAGAAAGCTTATTAAGCACAGGTTGTGGGAAATGTGTGTGTGTGTTTTATAGTGGTGTGAGTGTGTGGGTGTGGTGTGTGTATATGTGTTAGGTGTGTGTAGTTTGAATTGTCCAATGTGGTGGTGTTTTGTAAATGTGTGTGTATTTTGAGCGCGGTGGTGTGTACGGCCAATGGTTTACTTCATTTGAAAGACCACTACGGTGATTCGTGGGCATATTCCTGTTGGGGTAACAGTGTGCGTTTTGCTATTGCCAGTTTATCACTGACCTTTGGGCTGGCGGACTTGTGTGGGTTTCTGTACAGTTGGGGAATTTTCTGTGTGGGTCATAATACTCATAGCGGAATACTGCCGGGGGCACAGTATGTTGGCAACCGTCAGCACGGCGGTAGGCGGCATTTACCGCCACGGTTGAAATGAGGGCCTTAATCTTTTGGGTGAGGAACTCACATTTACGGCAATCGAGTGTCAGCCCTGAGTCCTTTAACCGTTGAAGCACTCTTCGGGGTTGGGTATGGTGTTCTGGAATTGTCTTGGCATGAACCAGAATATTGTCGCTGACCTTCATGATCCCCAGCTATGTCGGCAAGGAGCTCATGGATTACGTTCTGAAACACTTTGGCAGCACTAGAAATGCCAAAGTTGAGTCTCTTGTAGCGCCGGAGGCCAACATGAGTAAAAAATGTTGTAATATAGCGCGACTCTTCTGCAAGAGCTAGTTGGTGGGATCCAGACCATAGATCTAATTTGGAGAACCAGCAGGCCTCACAAAGTTTGCTGATCAAGTCATCAATGGTGAGGGTCAGATGTCTTTCGAACTTGATGGCGACATTGGGGAGGGGTGTGTCCACGCATATTCATACTTCCCCAGGTTGCTTCGGTTTTCGTGCAACTACAGTTGGCAACATCCACAGTGTGGGTCCAGAGACTCTTTCGATGATACCATCAGATTCAAGTTTGTCCAGTTCTTTCTCCACCTGCAATCAGAAGTGAAAAGTGATGCGCTGATGTCTGAACGCTACCGGATGTATGGACTCGTCTATATGTATCCGTGTCTCCTTGTGACGTAGACAGCGTATGCCATTAAATGGGCCTTGGAGCTGTTGTAGGATATCAGCCATGGATTCTTGGTGTACCCCAAAAGCAAAAGTCCTAGGTCTTTGTCTGTCTGGCATCCTAACAGCATTCCATGCCCTCCTTCACCCAAGAGCATTAACCGAGCAGGGACCATAGGCAATGGATGTTTCAAACTGGCCTTTGAGTGCAATGGGGGGGTGCTATCCGTAGGCATATACTTTTACCTTGGTGGCTTTTAGGTTGGGGGCAGGACTTATCTGATAATATATTTCTGCTGCCAAGAGATTCATTGAAGCTCCTGCGTAAACGACTGCAAGGGTGGGGTGTTCACTTACTCTTATCTGACATCATTGGAGCTGTTTTGAGGGATGGCTGGCTGCACCTATCATGAAGAGAGAGTGTATGACATGTTCTTCAGTGTTGTTGGTTGGCTTATGGCTGTATTGACAAAGCTGCTTTCTGGTTGTGGTGTCCTGGATCTACACACTTTTGTGAAGTGATTTACTTGCCCACATCCTGCGCATCTTTTTCCTCATGCTGGGCAGTCAGAGGGTTTATGTTGCGGCTCCCCACAGTATCCGTAGGATCTCGGTGTCCAGCCAGTGTTTCTTGGGCTTGGCTTGTTAGGAGACTGCATCACAGCATTGACCGGCTCTTCTTTCACTGGTCTTTGGAGTGCTGCTTCCACATGGGATGCTCTAACTTTGCATGGTTCCTTAGTATCCCCTTTCGTAAGGATGTCAGGTAGTGACCTGCCTGATCCTTCAAGGATTCTCTCTCTGAGCTTCACTGAGGCACATCCCTGGACTAACATACCCCTTATTTCTTCGGTCTCATCCACAAACGCGCAGGCACTCGCCAGCTCCTTCAATCGCATATAAAATGAGTCAATCGACTCTTCCGCTTGTTGACGGGCCTGCCAGAATATGAACCGTTCATAATCTGTGTTGGCCATGGGTTGAAAGTGCTGTTTAGGGCTGCTATTAGAGTTAGGTGTGTCTGGGGTGTCGCCTCCGTGAGATTCTTTGAGATTTTGTAAATGTCTTTCCCCCTATGTGTAGTAGCATGGCTCTCTTTTGGTCAGTCTCAACTCTGGACACTTGTGCAGACAGGGCCCCTTTGACAACAAAAGGTTCAACTGAGGGAATATTGGACATTTTGGAAATCAGGATGCGTGTTCCTAACACATGTGGCCGCAGCAGTGGTGGAATGGCGACTTCAACTGTCTCTAGCTTACTTGTTAATACTCACTTGCTTTGTAAAAATGCCAGGAAGACGGCTGTTTTTGAGTATTAATATGACTGTCCACCATAAAGATGATCCGAGTATTCTTCTTTTTTGTTTTATAGAGTCTTGAATCTGCTGAATCCTTACAAGAGTTTTGCTGAGCAGAGTGTTGAATCTGCTGTTCTCCAGCACGAGGTAATGGGGTATGGCCGTGGACACACTGGGGCAGGGCTCCTCAGCGCTGCAGAGGCAGTGGTGTTTTGAGCAGTACAAACAGGCCTCACCTCCGGTACCCACAGATGCCGGACAGCAGAGGAGGATGTCTCTTCCGGGTGACCACGTGGCACGAGCACCGTTCGATGAAGCACGCCCGCTGAAGCGTGGAGCAGAAGGTGGGCGGTATCCAAGACTAGTTGCCAAGCTTTTGTGTCATGTGAAATTAATGTGCATAGCTTTTACAACACACATGTGACATAAATAACTACACAACACCAGGCTTTCTGTTTGATATGCAGTCAGATGGGGGATCAGTGCTCACTGGAGTCCTGTTGGTGTATTGACTCCATCCACTGACATATCTTTATTTAAAAACTTGCCCCTCGTGACCAACAGGGTCATCGCATGGGGCTCACTCATGAGGGGAGTCGAGTGGACCTCCCCACCATCTGACCGTCACGTAATGGTAGTGCCCGTGATCAGTTGCGTCACTGGCGCGACAGCACATAGATGAACGTGGGTGCTGTTTCCTTGCTACTGCCTGGTACAATACATTTCTGATCATTTTTCATTATATAATAAAATAAGAAAGAGTGCACACATACTTATAAACACATCTTTAGCTAGCCCTTGGTTTGAAAAACTCTTCCCCTCTTGATTATAGTTTGAAGCTTTCATTAACAGCGCAGAAACAACCAACTGAGCCATACTACCCACGATTTGATGACAAACGTCCTTAAAGTAATTGTTATACCCACTTGGGTTACAAAATAACAAAAAATGCAGCCAGGGATGCTCGTGGACATGTGGGGGCATATTTATACTCTGTTTGCGCCGAATGTGCGTCAAAGATTTTGACGCACATTCGGCGCAAACCGTGCACCATATTTAAACTTTGACGCCCGCGGACGTAAAAATTCCTCTGTGTGCATAATTTTTGGGATGCGGGAAACTGCCTTGCGTTAATGACATGCAAGGTAGGCGTTGCCACCCAAAGAATGACTTTAAGACCTGTGCGCCTTATTTATACTCCTGCGTCATTTTGAAGCACAGGAGGGGGGAGGCCTTTAAAAACAGCGCACAGCCTGATGGGCGCCGTTTTTTAACGCCTGGGTGAGGGCAGGTGTTAAGGTACCTGTGGGCTCACCTCCATGGTCTCTGACCATAGGAGGAGTCCAGAGGTGCCCTTCCCTGCCCCCAGGGACACCCCCTGCCACCCTCACCCACCCCTGGAGGACACCCATGGATGGGGGGGACCCATCCCAGGTAAGTTGAGGTAAGTATATATATTTTTTTTAAGTGGCATTGAGGGGCCTAATTTGGGCCCCCCTACATGCCACTGTGCCCAATGACCATGCCCAGGGGACTGAAGTTCCATGGGCTTCGCCATTGGGCAAGGGGGCATGACTCCTGTCTTTGCTAAGACAGGAGTCATTTCAATGGGGGTTGTGCGTCAAAAAATGGCGAAAGTCCGGTTTGAGCCATGATTTTTGTCTCAAACCTGACTTGAACCATTTTTTGACGCACAACCCCCATTTTCCACTACGCTGCGCTGCCTGGTTTGAGTCTTTTTTTTTTACTCTGACCAGTCTTCAGTCCCGGCTAACGTCATTCCTTAAATAAGGCGCCCGCATGGCATGTAAGAATGGCGTTAGCCAGCGGTAACATTTTTGACAGAAAACAGCACCGGCGAGATCTGTGATCTGTGTGTAGATATCATAAATTAGTATGAATCAATCGAGCAGAACTGCTGCAGTGGTAAAAACCAGCACCTTGGCAATTATGTGTTATCAATGGAGGAATGCACGTAATTGCAGCAGGCTGCTTCCTCCTGACTCCATTAGGCCCTCTCCAGCTCCCTGAGCAGCACGAGCCTCCTTCCCGTCAAAAGTGAAAGCAACTACGAAAGACAGTTACAACGAAACCCACTTTAACGAGTGACATTTCCCGGAAAAGCCCTGCTTGGGAGGGAAAAAGTTTAAAATAATTTACCGAATGGAAAATGTACCAATTAGAAAACTTTGTAGCACTTCCGAAAAAAAGAAGCAAGTGAAAATATCCATGAATAATGCACACAGACTTTGCTGCTAAAACTTGCGATGAAAGTATTCATTTCTTTACATTATTCAACAAGTGAGGCACGATATGCAAAGCATCTTGCAATCCCAAAACTGACTGCATAGTTAACGCTGCTGACCTATCCAGGCTCCAGGATATAGGAATTGCCTGCTTCGTTTGCATTCAATGCATTCATTTAACGTTCTCACCTACCACAGAAGGTATGAGAGCTACGAATAGCCAGCTATCTCTTCCTGGAACAAAAGATGAGCTGGTTGCCCGGCAACATCGTGTTCCACAGGAAAAGCTTTGCAGCTGTACATATTCACGCACCGCGAACACTCCACACAAATGTACTTAAAATAAAATTCATTTATCCTTTTGGTTGAACGTGTGGCGACCATCTAACCCCTTGTCTAAAAATATAAACCCCATAGCTCGCTCTATAGTCTGGTGGTCTGCTCTTATGCAGTTGGGTAGTCAATGTTATATAGCCCATGAAGCAATACCACAAGTGTAACGTAATTATAAATTAATCTGATAGTGGCGACAAAACACGCCTTTCAGTCGTTGCTATTAAGGTGTCAAACTAATTTAATGCCATCTTGATTTATGAAATTCTCTCTTCATGCCTATTTTAAATTCCCTTCCAGAAAATATCGTCTCTATTACATCTATAGAAGTATATACCACAAAAGCTGTGTTGGACCATAGTGAGAGGAAGAACTGTTTATCATTCTCACGTTTACAATATGGTCCTGCCATGCCACCACAATGTATGTTCAACATACAGGATTAATGAGTGAAAATATTACAGGAGACCACGAACTATACAAACTCGAAGGGCCAGATTTAGATTTTTTTTTTTTTTTTTTGCTGCTAAAATCTACCAGCCGGATTCTCCATAATAATACAACATTTCCGAATACCTCTGTGCAGGCCCAAGCGTTCACGCGATTCAGATAAAGTTTAAGTTTGTGGAAGGGAAATATACGATTGTTGTAATGTTCTTGGAATATGCGTGTTTGTTTAACTGTGCATGTGTGCAATTTGAAGAATAAGTGCCTGGACAGGTGGAATTTGTGACGATTCACTATATAAACCCTCCCCCCATGTAAAACCGTTGGTTTTTAATCACTTTTTCGCAGTTTCTGCAACTTATTTATGATTCATTCTGCACACGTGTTGACAGCAGAGTTGAAATGGCAAAATTATTCCATCGGGCATTCCCCAGGGCTGGAGTAATTGGAGACAGTTTTTGAAGGACACGGGCTGCTCGCTGTGGCTTTATACATATATATATATATATATATATATATATATATATATATATATATTCACTGAAAAAACCTAAGGTTAAAGTAACTTTATAATTAGATGTTAGAAAAATATCTGTTTTAGATTTTAAAAACCTTAGATTAGAGTAATGTTATAGTTATGTGAATTTTTCAGTGACAAAGATAAAATTTTGAACTAAAAAAAACACAGAATTTCACCAGTTACAATTATGCCATGTACTGCTTATGACTTCACATATGACATCATTCATGACATCATTGATGACATCCTGGAGGTCATCAATGGTGACATCATCCAATAAGTAGTAGTTTTGTAGTTTAGATGGTGGCAAGTAATTTACTATATTTATTCAACATAATTTTGTACCGCTTGTGGGTAACTAATGTATGTAAGTGTTTACATAACATGATTGTTGTGTAGAGGTTTTGAACACATTATAAATACTTGCCCCTAGCACCACCTTAGTGTGGCCATAGCATCATTTATTTTAGAGCAAGGCAAGATTAAAGTGTCATATCCCCGTGCCATATTACAAAGTGGCGCAATGCATGCATTACACGACTTTCTAAACCCTTCCACCACCTTATGCCTGCACCAGGCATAATGTATGCAAGGGGGGTATTTCCCCGCTAGGGGGGGTGAAAAAATGGTACAAGGATACTTAAGAGATTTCCTTGCTCCATTTTTTAGGCACTTTTAAAGCCTACTCAGAGTTGGCATTAAAAGGGGGTTTCCATTATTTATAATGGGCCCCAATGTACTCTGCAGGAGTAGATCAAACATTTTGGCACTACTCCTGCAGAGTACATCAATAGAGTCAAATAAAATGACACTATTGCTCCCACCCTGTGCCATGGTGTGCCTTATTTTAAATACGGCGCACTCATAGTGACGGTAAGGGGGTGCGTGGAAAGTGGTGCTGCACTATGTGCAGCACCACTTTCCTAAACCTGCCCCTAACATTTGTAAGCAGCTTTGAGTTTTTAGTGAAAATCGTGTCACCATGATCATTTATAGATAACATGGAAGAGTGTGTGTGCCAGGTACTAACCTACGTATGCATGTTTGTTTTTTCTTCAGAAGAAGGGCTATCTGTAAAGTTTTGCCCACAGTATGAACACTGCAGGCTGTCAGATCTTGGTTATTTTAGCAAACAGTGGGGCATAACTAAGAGCCCCTAGTGCCACTGGAGCGTTACTTTTCAGGACGCTTCAGTGGCACAATGCCCTGCGCCATATTTACAAGGTGATGTTAAGCCACTTTTTGTGGTTTAATGTGACCTTGTAAATATAGCCCCTTCACACGCAGCACTTTGCATTGAAGGGGCGTGCAATGGGTGTTGCTGCGGGCGTGCCACAGCAACGTTCATTAAATTGTGACGCTACCTCAGAGTTATGGGTTTTCGTGAACCTGAGTCAGCGCCAAAATCTAACATCAGACCAGGGGTGGCATTAGCATGGCACAACGAGGAGAAATGATTTAATTTCTCATTTATTTTGCTCTTTCTATGTGTGCTGCATTCTGCAGCACACACAGAAAAAGTAAATCACCATTTAAGATTTAAGAAGGTGTTCCTTCCTGCACAAAAACAATCTCCCTGTCAATGCAACCATCATTGCACTATGGTGCAAGGATTGCTGCATTGGTGCACAGCAGCAAATTTAGTGCCAGCGCAGGGGGAAACACCTGGGTGCTCGGTCTTCTAGTAAATGCGCCGCATCTCTGCATTTTGAAAATGACGGTGCATGACACTGCATTGTTTGGCGCAGTGCCGCGTACTATCATATTCTGTTAAATCTGGCCCAGTGTATTTTTCACAACTGTTGCATAGAGGGTACAATGTTATTAGTAGATTCTTTTTAATACTTTGTGGTCTATTTTTCTCATGAGAGGTTCAATGTTTGCAAAGCATCAGTCAGTGTGTTAGGGGTTTGGTACAGTTAAAGCTGTCTGTAGTAGTTTGCTTGTTTTGGAATTGGCATTCACTATTTTGGCTTTCTCTGAAAAGTTGTATACAGATTGAGCACTGCATTCATTGAGATTTTCCCATATATCAGTGGTTGATTGTGAATGTGAACTATGGTACGTGTAACGTCATAGCAAATTATACAGCAATAAGCAGGAAAAAAAAGCCTGGATGCTGTTATCAATGATGTCATCAATGAAATCATTAATTATGTCATTTGAGTTGTCATCAGTGATGTCATAAATGATTTTATAGAACAAGTCATAAGTGTTTTTTTCAGTGAATTTCCAGTTAAAAAAAAAAGGATTTAGAAATGCATGTACACTAACTTCTTCAACAATCTTTACACTGAGAATGTTCCCCCTCTTAGTTTTTGTAACTCACCTACACACAGGTATTTCCAGCATAGTAGTGATAGCCTTTGTATGTCTTTTTACATAAACCTCATATTTATATTTAAAAAGGACACTGATAGTTTTTTCCTCTACGGTAAGCTATGTGTTCTCTCTATATACATCTATTTTCAAAGTGTGTGATCACACTTACAAGAGGATGATGAGATTACATTCATTTTGTTATAATATGCTGTACAGTGTTCCTTTTTCACCTAGTCAGTTATTATTGAATGCTAATGTTTAATAACAAAGTCAGTACAGTATTCAGATTATATTAATGTTTTTGATTACAAAGTTAGAGTTTTCGCAAATTGATTGTAGGAGCCGAACACACAATCTTTAGCATGGACTATGAGGGGGTTGTGCTTCCTGTCCCGCTCTTATGATCCACTTGAAAGATTGTACATTTGCAATTAAGCTCATAACACCGCACTTTTGTCGTTTTGAGGAAATTAAGACTTGAAAATTGTTATCTGAGGTAGAAAAAGATTTGATGTATTGTTGCATTTGAGGTATAGTTAGAAAGTTTTCCAGTTTTTACGATCCCGCTGGGCTCTTGCAAGTCACCTGTGAGACACCCATGAAAGGAGGGACAGGATTGCCATTGATTCATATTGGATGTCTTAATTTAGCAAATAAAGAATCCTTTCTTGATACTTCATTCACTTCCTTGTTTTTCCTGGGACTACACCTCTTTCCTTAGCTCTCTGACTTGCTCATTGTCTCTGATCAGAATGTCATCCTTTGATTCAGATGAGGACCCTAGTCCTGTTCCTGCAAATCATCGTCTCAGCCACTCAGGGAGCCCTTGACCTGGTAATTGTTTCAGATGAGGCCTGGTGGAAAGAACATGTCTGCCAAATATGTAATTTCTAAAATATGCAAAAAAGAGCTCATCAGGGGTAGCCGGCACAAGCAATATTCTATGTGTAACACTAGGACGTGGCAACATTTGAGAGTTATGCACCCTGAATGCCTTGCTTTAGCTGTGTTAGCCTGTGCCGCAGAGCTTGATAACTCCTCAGGGGCATCCACATCTTTTCAACCAGGTGACAGTGTGCCTACGCAGTACTCACCGTGCAAGCAGATAACAACCAGGCATATCTGAATAAAGCCATTTTGGCTGCTTATGCAAGGAAATCATTTATTTTTCTAAGACAAGTATCAGTGCATTGGACAGGTTTGTCCAGGATAATAAAATGCACACCTAGGCAGCAGTTTTTAAAAAAAAATTCTAAATTTTTCTCCTATTTGTTTTAAAGGGGTGTGGTTTTCATTTTCTTCCAGTTTCTTGTTTTCACTGTATTCTTTAAAAAAACGAAATGTATAAAAGTTAAAAATGTAAAAAAAATCAGTGTTCAAAATATTACTTTAAAGCTCTTTTCAATGCTACTCCGTACTTTCATTATATATGTTGTTTGTACTATGTACCCTTTTTTCTAATTCTTGATCACTTTAGTGAGACACTCGTGAGAGCCAAGATGCTCCGATACATAGCATGAGTGTGTCTGGTGAGCCTCTCACAAAAGTCAAGCACACAGTCCTCCGTGTCCACTATGAGGGGGCAGTATGTGTTGGCTTGCATACACAATCGTTTCATGAGACCGTGCTTTCATAATGAAATTTGCATTTTCCTGAACATATCCTGTTGTTATAGGTATAGTTAATATGCAGTCGATTTTTGCTACTTTTTTAATACAATCTAGCAAGACTCCTTTGAGATTCCAAAGTTTTTTTGTAAGTAACATAATGTATCCACCACTCCATTACAGTACTTACAACTTTTACTTCTGTCTCCTATATTTTCTCTTCTGAGACATCTCTTTTGAATGACAGATGTACAACTATGGTGCGGAGAGAAATTAAGCTCTATACAGAGAGGTTTGTCTTGAATGACAATCATACAGACTAATGTATAGATAGATTGCAGGGTCAGCTCAGAGATCTTCCCATGTGCAAAATAGACTGTGAATAGACTCTTCTCCCTCAGGTTATACCTCCCTTTATGATAGTGAATGTCATAAGTAGAGTATAAAATGGAGTGTCCTCTTTGTTTACACTTGTGTCTTGGCCAATCAGTGTGCATATTTGAATGTAAGGACACACGCACCTCTCTCTAAGACATCTCATTATGGAAATAGGCATGTGTATTAAGCTGTACATAGAGACAGACCTATGCACTGAAACTTCTCTCTAGAGTGACAGGTATATATAGTAAGCGGTAAAAAAGGACTGCCATTTCCACCAGTTGACATCAGTGGGTACTATATTGTAAGAATGCATTTGCCTCTGAGCCAAAACCTATTTCCTGTTTAAAAACCTTTATACTAAAGTGAAGACGCACTAATGTCTCTATCGTACCTTCTACATACATATACATCAAGCAGCACAGTCACAGTTCTTAAAGATGGACCTGCCACGTTAAGTCATCATTGCAATCTTTAAAAGCTATCAAGGAAAGAAATCCAAAGTAACATTAAACTTTTTTATTACAAAAAACTTAAAACATTACAAACAACAACAACTATATTAAAGAACTACAACAACAACAACTGTAAAACAAACAAAACAACAAACGTGACCAATCTATAACATTTTTTCCTCACTCCGGCACTAACACCAACCCACCTTTTTGCTTCATTTTTGTATTGAATTTTGATGCACATAGATCTTTTCTTAGCATCCTAAACAATTTCTGATTCAATGGTGTTTTTACTGGCAGGCTAGTTGACAAAAGGGTAATTTAAAATACAATTTCAAAAACAAGTTCAGCTACGAAATGAGAAACAACCAGTGTGAACCACCGTTAAGGAAATCTACAGCTGATCTAGCAGGTAACAACCCTCCTTTTCTAAATAAAACACTTTTTTGCAGCAGGTCATTTTGCCATCAAAACAAGTAGTGCTACACATAACAAGTACTTCAAGGATACAAATGTTGCTGTAGGCAGGAAGAACAACATCAGTTGTGCAATATTTTTTTTCCTGGCTTCCCCCTCACTTACTGTTCATTCTTTCTTCTAAAGTCAAAATTTGTGTTTTTCTCAGCCACATATTGTGTGGCATGATACTTCCGTTTAAAAAAAAACTTCTGTTTTCCATTTCCCACCTGAAAAAAGACAAGTAAACCAATACATTTAAAGTTACATACTGATAAATAATTGATAGTAGTGGTACATCTCTAAATACTCTAAAAAATGTTCTTCATAGTCCCTTATCTTGAAGAATACAACATCCTAAATCAGTGCATTTAAGTTATAACATGCCCTCAAGCATGGTCCCATAACAATTTGTAAAGTAACACATTCCACTTTACACACCTTTCTTAACAGTGAGCACAGTGATTTACTCTAGAAATGGCAATATCTCCACTCAAACATCTCACCAGGGTAAATATATATACACAGTAAGGTCCATAAAAACCCAAGGCCTTGTATTAAAATATTGCAGAAGCTTTGTCATACTCTGTTTTTTATGTTTTTAATACATTTTTATAATTTCAGAAACACTCATTCTTTCACTAACAACTACATGCAGATTCAACATTTCATTGTTTAACATAAAATCTAATGCTTGGTGATATCTCTCCACATTCCAAAGTCTATCTTTCAAATCCAATATTATTAGACATGCAACTCTACAAACACCTGTTGACTCACTAAACCTTGTATAGATTCAGTTTACCAACAGTAGTGCACCTACTGACACTTCTCAGCAAAATTCATAAATATATTTCTAATTACTTGAACTTAGTGCAGCTTCATATATAAAGCTGAAGACAGTAGTTTTTGTCAGTTCCAAATTGAGTAACTTCTGCTCAGCCTAATAGGCTTCCTTCGCCTCCAAATCACCAAGAAAAATCTGAGCGGTCCCTGCTTCTTCACTGAATCACATCACAATATGTTTTCAACTATGCAGTAAGAATGGAAACTATTGACTGAGCCATTGCCCTTCTTTTTGCTTCCCACATACGAACTTACTACCCTTCACTCAACCTTTCAGTGAATTGGAAAAATAGTCCACATGATCCCCCCAAGACTGGTGAGACAGTTTCCGACCATCCCCAAACCTCAACCTGTACTCTTCTTGGGTGAATCCAGATTACTTGACAACATTCTCTTTTACGGTGGAATACCTCAGCCGACCCGCATTCTTTAGGAAAAGTGGGGCATCCCTACCATCACCAGAAACATACCTTCAAACGTGAGCCCCCAATCCTACTCAGGGATTCTCTCTACCTCTAGAGCTACCTCATATGCCTCAAACTACCTGCCTACATCACCCACTACCTCTAATTCAGGCACCATTCCCTTAGGTATGTAGACTCTTACCTCTCCATTGGACACTGGTGATTCCTTGTTGCCATTTTCTGGTGGACTCTGACAGCTGTTTGGCCTTAAATAAATTCCAGTTCCTCAAGTCTGAGCTCAAGGGCCATCCTCTTGTCCCTCAAGTCTCTTTCTGCCTCAGCTATTCTCTCCTCTGTAGGCAGCTGCAGCCTCAGGTCTCTCTCAGCCTGTCTGTTCTTTAACTCTTCAGGAGACAGGGCTTGGGATGAGATACTACTTCCTGCATAGGATCCAGCAGGTGACTCCCTCTCTGTGGTCTCCTCCCTTTCTTCTAGAGCCTTTGCCAAGTAATTGTCCTCCGCTCCTCATCCTTCCAAAGGCATCACGCTCTTGGGGCCCTGATTCTGAGGTCAGGCTTAAGCAGGGCTCTGCATTTTCCAGGGTTGTGAATAAATCCTTCTCAGACTCTTTCTGTGGTACAGTTTCCATTCTACGGACCCCCTCCCAGCCTTTAAGGGCTATCTGATACTCTACCTTTTGTTAACCCTTAGTAAATGTCAGTCCTCTCTACCTGCGCAACTTCCTCAGCAAAGACATGCTGTAGTTCTCAATGGCATTTATGTCTAAATCAATCTACGACAAGCCCCTGGTAGATACACTGCTCCCCGCCCCATCCTCGGCACCCTGAAGCTCAGGGATTCTCCGCCTCTGTTGTTGTTTGCAGTCTCTTGACTTCTACATGAGCTCGAAGGGCTATCTGTAGGTCCAGCTTGGAAGCATTCCTTTTCACATTTGGCCCCTTCTCCTTGCAGGAAGTCTTCAGCTCCCACAGTGTAGTAAGCTACACAGTTGATATTCATGGACATGCTGACAAGGTATCACATGTGTGACAACAAAAAGAGTCCCAAGTTGATGAAGTGAAGCAGAAGTGAAATTTAGAAAAATGACTAATTGAGAGGTCAATTCTGACATCAAATAATTGTTTGGGGATTCTGTGTAACATAAATCGCTATATGGTACTGCACAAACAGAAGTCCTTATCCAGACCGCTGAACACCAATGTCAGAAATTGGGTCTTCAGTTGGCAGAGGTATGCACCCTGTTCAAGTATAGACCACAATCATAGTCAAGGTAAGTCAGATACATACCCTAAATTAACCTGACAATGTGTAAAGTACTTGTGCAACACTTAGATTAAAGTAACACAGTGAGAACACCACAAAAAAGACTCTAGTTTGGAAATATGGAGAATTTTTCTCTGAGCAAAACTGGACTAGAACAACAAAAATCCAATAAGTAGATCCTGAGATATGCAATATTTAAGATTTAGTTGTAAATAGAGCACAACAGAGCAAAGTGTCAAAAGTGGTTATATTGATGTGCCAGACTGGAACAAAGTCAAGAGTTCAGACTGTGACAGAGGAAGGGCCAGATACAAGGACCCACTTAGATCTGCAGAACACAGTATCCTAAATCCTGGTGTGGGTGCTGCACGGTGTTGCTTTGCAGGGCATTGTGGTAGTTCTGGTAAGGACCACAGAGTGCAGAGCAGCTTAGCCTACTTTCAAGGGTCCAGGACTGGGGTGATTTCACTTGGCAGAGCAGACTCACAGATGGCAGAGTCAAAGTACAGGAGCAGGTTGGCTAGAAGTCTTTTTGTCCCTGAGATTTCAGAAAACAGGTGGCCAGTCAGCAGACCCATTAAGTCACTCTGGGTTCTAGGTTGTAGAGATGCTGGTCCAGTCCTTCTCACTTTCAGGCAAGAGGGTAGCAGGTGCAAGTGGGGCTGAACTTAGCTCCGCACCCCCACTCAAACCAGTTAATTCCCTGCCAGGGCCCATTAATTCACACGTAAATTCTCATTGTGTGGCTGTATAGAGGGAATATGAAAGTTCAGTTGCCACCTCACCGCAGACGTGTATTGAAGACAGGCTGCAGACACATAGGGCTTAAGAGCAGGAAAATGTCAACTTCTTTTTATAATTATGATTCCATAGGTACTAAACATGACAGGTCTATCGTATCCTGATCAGGAATTACAGTGTATTAAATGTAATAAGGAATCCCAATCTTATCCTATTGGTGGGGTAGGCCTAATAGCCTCATAGTCCTGAAAAAACAAACTTGACAGTTTTTCTGTACCAGGAGATGTAGAACTTAAAAGGCATATGCCGTGCCGTTTAATTACATACTACCCCACCCTATAGGCTACCTAGGGCTACATTAGGGGTGAACTATATGTAATAAAAGGAGTTTTAAGGCTTGACATGGCAGTGGAAGACTACATTCAGGCGGCAATGGTAGACTTGGTACATGTTTTAAAAGGCTACTTAAGTGGGTGACACAAGCAGTGCTACAGACCTGCTACAACCATTTAATTTACAGACCCTGGGCACATGTAGTGCATCTTACTAGGGGCTTATGAGTAAATTAAATATGCCAATCAGATCTATATTAATTAGACCATGTTTTGGGTAGAGAGCACATTCACTTCAGCACTAATTAGCAGTGATAAAGTGCCTGGGGTCCGAAAGCATACAAAAACTAATTCAGCAAAAAGTGGAGGGAAAAGGAAAAAAGTCTGAGGGTGACCCTGTAGATTGGGCCATTTCCAACAGGTGTATGAATGTCTAGCCTCTTCTATCGGACCTCTTTCTCAAATGATGACTGTGCATAGTAAGGTTTGTATATGGACTAGCTTCTCCTGTCAGACTTCTCAGATGACAGCTGTGTATATTAGGCTGTGTACATGGACTGGCTTCTTCTGTCACAACTCTGTCCCAGATGATGGGAGTGCGTAGTAGGGCATGTGGAGATAGACTGGCTTCTCTGCTTAGACCTCTCTCTTTGACAACAGGTGTGCATAGTATGCTCTGAACGGGGGCTGTCCACCCTGCTACACCCCTCTCTCTGATAATGGATCTGCATAGTAGGGTATGGGAAGAGACTATACCCTACTCACAACTCTTGCAAAGTTTTCCTGCTAGAGTTTATTCAAGAAAATCTATTCCCAATGATTTACAAGCCAGCCTTATCTTCCCTTGATTAGCTTCCGAAATTGTGAAACCTTTATTGATCTTATCAGTAAGTGAGGCAAGCATATTCCCCAATGTGTTAGGCTCTAATGCCTCAGTCTGAGCTTGGTTTTCTAAAGCGCGAGAGGATTCCATATTCTCTGAAGGCCTAGATGAATTGAAAGTCTCACGAGTCCCCAAAGGATCTTGATTTACAATTTGAGATACTTCAAGAGATAATTCTACCAAATGGGGGCTATAAAACCCCCGTCTCAGACTCCAATACTTGCATGGGCAAGGAACCCTCACCCAATACTTGCTCCATCAAAATGCCAGAGGTATTAGCAGTCACTAAGGGCAGAGCCCTAAAATAAGCCCGTAAGGATGGAGTAAGTTTGGTGTTAACCATACTGGTTTTCTGTTTAATTTTACCTTTCTTAGGGTCCCACACCTCCTCTTTCCTCTGGGAGCTTCTCAACCTCTCCAACAGCCCCTCCTCCTCCTCTCCAGCCGCTAAGCCCAAGGCTGAACCTAAGCGTGAGCTTGTTCTAAATAAAGAAATAATTTTACCTGTCTTAGGGGTCCCCCTTTGTTTTCCTATGGGGCCCCTTACCATCCAATGCTGGTCCCTTAACTCCACTGGCTTCCTTACCGCTCCAGCTGTCTTCCCTGAATCCAGTGCCATAGTCGTTGGGGCTGCAGAACAATCAGTGGTGACTCTGCCCCTGCTCCCCCAGAGTGGAACGCAGGATACAGCTCGGAAGCTCCTACGGAGCTCCAGGGCGGCACAAATCCAGCTTGCCGCCCCGCCGATGCTGTCTTTGGTCGAAGCAGGCCCCCCGCGCACATACAGCCACCACTCCGGTAACCGCTCCAGAGCCCGAAGGAGGAAAAGGAAAGAATCTTGCCGTGTGACCGGGGAGCTCAGGTGAGCGTTCAGCGCATGGCCATCATGCCGCACACCATGTTCTCCCTAATGACCTGTTCTCCCTAAAAAAAAGGTGATCTCCTGGGTATTAGAACTCAAGCTCTAGAGGAATCAGTTGAGATTATTAAGGCGGAGTTGAGCAGGAATAAGGAAGAAATCCAATTATTAAAGGAGAATAAGCGTGATTTTCAGGAGAAACTGTAAGGAGTACGTAGTCTCTCTTATCAAGCAGGCAATGGTCCTGGATGAAACTGAGGTTGAGATCATGAAGGATATCCAGAGGATTCATAGGGACCCGTTTCAGAGGAACCCCAACAATAAGAAGCCGTGCAAGATCCTGGTGAACTTTTAAACTTAAATGTTGAAAGAAAAAAAATTGACAAAGGCCTTGGCTGTAAGATCTTTAGAAGTTGAAGAATTTTCTTTTGAGATTAGACGGACCTTTCTAGGATAACGCTAAATAGGTAATACACAATATTGTTTAAAACTCAGAAGTGGGTACGACATCTTGTTACCACTGAGCATGACTTTAATACTAAGGGGGTTGTAATTCTGGTTAAAAATCAGGTGGATGCGATTCTGTCTGGGTTGATAACGGATAGATTAGGTAGATGGATTATACTTAGAGTGCAGCTGGGGGGGCAGGAAATTTACACTGGTTGGCTTTTATGGGCCGAATTGAAATTATATAGAACCCCTCTGAACGGTCTTTTCCCACCTCTTGAATTTTTCAGATCCAATTATTATGACTGGGGATTTTAACGTAGTCCTGGATAATACACTAGATAGGTCAACAAAATATAGGTCATTGGTACTCCGAAGTCTCAACAGTATCTAAAGTTAATAATGAAAGATTTTCGACTATGTGATTTGTGAAGGCAGTGAGCAGGGCAGGAGCAGGAATTCTCCTTTTCTAATAGGAAACATGAACATGCCTCTCGAATTGATTATTTCTTAGTTGATTATTCGGTGTGTGATCTAGTTGATGATATTGTCTATTCACCGGCCCACTTATCAGACCACGCTGCGGTGATTTTAAAAATGAGATGTCCCCAAGAAGGAGGCGGGATGAGATGGAGTTTGGATCGGACTCTGTTACTAGAGGAGGAGGTCATTAATTATCTTCGCAAGGAGACGGAGGCCTTTTTTAATATTAATAAGGGGTCTGCTTTTAAAATAGTAGTATGGGACACCTTTAAGGCAGTGATGAGGGGAAGGGTTATAAGTTTAGCTAGCTATAGAAGTAAGCTCTACAGGGGGGAGTTGGAGGGGATAAAACTGGATATTTTGTTATGCAACACCCAATGTGTGGAGGGGGGACAGAGAGGACTTGAACAATATGAGAAGACAGTTGAAGTTTCAGATGGAATCTTTATTGCAGGCAAGGATCGCAAAACGATGGGAGGCAAATAAACTAGCTCAATTTGAATACGAGGAAAATATGGGAATATTATTAGCTTGGAAGACTAAGAATGATCAGGCATGGAATTGGATTAAGGAGTTAGAGAATAGCCAGTTGGGGGTTAGTCTTATTGCCTCGGAGGCCATGGAAGAGGCCTTTTATACGTTTTTTTCTGTACTTTAGACTCAAGAGAGGGAGGTGCGAGATGAGGAAGTTGGTGAATGGTTAGATATAGATATGCTCCTTCGTCTTATTGCAGAGTAAACAGACTTATCTGACTAGACCAATTACCGAGGGAGAAATAAGAACAGTTCTAAAAGAGTGCAAGAGGGGGAAAGCGCCAGGACCCGATGGCATCCATGTAGAGTTTTATAAGGCATTGGGTGACTCCATAGTTCAGTTAATTCTTCAATTATTTTCAGATATTTTTGAGGAAGGAGCCCCACTGCCTGCTTCTTGGTATGAGGCAACTATCTCTCTGATTTTAAAACCAGGAAAATCTCCATTGAGATGTCAGTCCTATCATCCAATATCATTGTTAAATTGTGTCTATAGGCTGTATGCTAAGATATTGGCAAATAGATTAAGTGGGGTGATGAGGGATTTGATTCATCCGGACCAGAAAGGTTTTATTCGGAATAGATTCTTGCATGAACAAACATTTAATCTAATAGGTGCTATTGATTTAGAGAACCTTTGGCCTTCATTGCGATTGATGCAATGAAGCCTTTTGACAGAGTAAATTGGAATTATTTGAATATGGTTCTTGAACGCAACAATTTGGTCACTATATTTTGTAGAGCAATTTAACAAATTTATCAGGCGCCATTGGCATGGGTCCTGGTAAATGGGAAGTTAACTAACACTTTCAGGGTCACTACGGGTACCAGACAGGGTTGTCCCCTCTTTCCCCTGTTGTTTGATTTGTCTTTAGAGCCCTTGGCTAGAAGGATTAGGCAAGATCCTAGAATTTCCCCCTTTAGTAGCAAGGGGTGGGTGAAGAAAGTTGCTCTGTTTTCAGATGATCTTTTAGTTTATACTTAGAACTTATCTACTGCTTTACCCACTCTATTAGAAATCACAGAGGAATTTGGAAAGATTTCTGGCTCTCACATTAACCCCAAAAAACCGAGACAATGGTATGGAATTTGAACCCCAAAAATTGTCATACTACTAATTCAATGAGGTATTTAGAGATAGAAATTGTGCAGGATTTGGAACGAATACCTGTGGTCAATATGAGGACTGTAGTAAGTTAATGTTAGGCTGGCTATACCTCCCCCTCACAATAATAGGGAGGGTCAATTTGGTCAAGATGATAATTTTGCCTAAATTGAACTTTCTTTATATTTCCACCCCACTACAAATGGATTAAAATCTTTTGGCCATCCTTCAACAGAAAACAAATTATTTTATTTGGGCGCACAAGGGTCCCAGAATTGCATGGAAGAAATTGCGTAGAAGAAAGGAGAATGGGGGCCTTACTCTTCCTGACAATCATTCTATGCATGGGCATTTCACGTTAAGAATGTTAGAATGCTATTCTCCTCCCCCGATCATTCAGCGATTGGAGAGATGTTTAGCTCTATGGCAGCTACAGAAAAGGGCACAGCAAAATATTTTCTATATAAGTTCAATGACCCAAAATTCTTTAAGAAAGTAAGATTGAAAATACTGAAGGATGCAGCTAAAGCTTGGTTTCAGTGCAAGTGGCAAAAAAAAGACTATTACAGTCAATGGGCTCCGGTTTGGGAATCCCCAGGAACCCCCGAGTGCTTAACAGATGTGTTGGCTTTATCTCTTAAAAAGGCCGGGATCGAATTTTTGGGGGATTTAGTTAGGGACGGTCTTTTATTGTCTTGGGAAGAACTCATGAAGTGGACAGGAGGGAATTTCTCAAGATTAAAGTACATATAGTTAAGGAATTGGACACAAGGGGTCGCAGGTAGACTGGGTTCTGTTAATCAGTTAGAAGGTGATTTAATTAAGAATCATTGCGGATTAAAGAAGGTTTCAAGTTGGTATTGGAGTATTCTGGGTACCGTGGAAGGGGACTTTATGTTGCCTGTCTCCCTTTGGGGGGAGAGATGCCTTAGGATCAAGTACAAGCATGTTAGGGGTCATCTATGCGAATGGTATTTAAGGCTATTAAACCGGCATCTCTAGGGCGGAATCACCTTTTCACGCTGCATAGGTTTTTTTTTCCCCCGGGGAAACTAACTAAGATAAGAGGGGGAGAGGAAGTTAGTTGTGCTAAATGTGGTTTACTGAGGGCATCCGATATTCATATGTTTTTAGAATGTCCAGTAGTTTATTGTTTTTGGGGAAAAGTATGTGAAATAATCTTGAGTCTTGTAATGCAACACATTATGCCCTCTCTTCCATTAGTTATTTTTTGTATTGTGGAGGAAGGGGAAGTAAGTAATAGAGCAGTAAATACAGTGTTGTTTTATGCAATACTCTTGGCTAGGAGGGAAATCTGTCAGAAATGGGTATCTGTGTCCTCCCCTTCGTATGCAGACTGGCTGGATGTCCTGATTGCTATATCAAAATTGGATATTGAGGTGGATAAATCCCATAAGGAGAAGAAAGTAAAAACATTGTCACGTTGTGAGAAGGAAGGGTCACGGGAGAGTAATACAGGATGGGTGTTATGTCCTATGATTATGAGCTTGTTTACTCTCTTGCCTCAGATGCAGACCCTGTGTTAAGGTTTGAGTGAGAGAGATTTGAGTTCCCTGACATTTGTCATCTCCAAGTATGAGAAGTTTTGGTAAGGGGTTATGAAGTTGATTAGGGGCCAAAGGTGTATAAGGACAAAAAAAAAAGAAACAAAAATCTATTCCATTCTACTTTTCACAATCCTGTGAGAGTCTCACAAAATCATAACCTTTTTGGAAAATAGTAATTAACCATTTAATCATCACAGTTCCTATCGGTTACACATCTTCTCTCAAAAACAATGACCACACATACATTCCTACTATTAGACTGTATTCAGAACTCATCTAATCCTTTTACTATTCAGGATCCAACAAGAGTGCCGTGAGTTCATAAAAAGTAGCTAAAAACAATACACATTCTTCATCACAGTATTTAGCCCTTAGACACCTCCTCTCTAAATCTAGGGGGACAGCATGCCTTTCTGCTGCCCCTTTATAAAACACCTCAAATATTTCACAGTAAACAGTAATGGCTGTTATTTCATTTATAGCATTCCAAAAGCCAGCCAATCAGAATGCTTGTGAGACACGCAGGAGCCTCTCACTCCCATGAGAGCATGAACCGTCACTAGAAAATAACAGCCTCTTGACCAATCACAGGGCTCCATTTTTAAATTTGTGTTCCAGCAGGTGGCTTGTGGGACTCCTGCAAGCTCAACCATCCAAATGCACAATTATCTCTGACCCTTAATTTCTCAAAAACAACTGCATGGATTTGCACTAAATCGTGAATAGCACATTCTGCAGACCGAAATCTAGCTTCCTGTTGAATTTGGTGAAATTCCCTTCAGTGGTTGTTGCTGTAGCTGTGTGTAAATAATTTATAGAAAATGTACTTTTCTTTTTGGGACCGTTCTTTTTTCTCAGCCCCAGCTTGACGAATAACTAAAACTTTCCAGGAAGGAGGTGAGGTGGATGAAGACTGGTCAAACGAGGCCAAAGTTATTTGCAAACCAAAAAACACTCTATGTGGAAAAGTGCAGACCTAACTATAACTGCCTACTGGAAACTGCCAGTGTATTAACAGCTAATGGACAAAATCACTAGTGAATTTCCTTCAGTTGCTGATGATGCTGGCAGAGTATTCAGTGATATTATTTAAAGATACCAAACACATAGGAGAATACTTATGCCTAAATTGTTGACAATTGTGTCCTAAGATATTTAAAGGGGATTCTGGGGCAAATGCATTAAGAGCAAAGAATGAGTAAATGACCATTTTGTACTTTTCCAACTGTAAGCTGTCTGAATGCTTTTTTTCATTATTTTCTGCTACGCAATTAAACATATAAAGAATATAATAAATTGTAAGTATTAAGAGTGGTTACTTTAAAATGTACTAACCCTGTACCCAATAAAATTATGCTTAAATTCAGAAGGTAGTTCAGTCAAAACATCGTTATTTTTCACATACATTAAAGAAACTAAAGGAGTAATTAAATATCACTAAATCAAATTAAGCTGTGCTTAAATGTTTCCACAACCATTTATTACAAATTTACAGAATAGTTTTTTTTTTTTTTAAACTGGATAGAGTAATGTTTAAAACAATTAATGATAGGCATTCAATTATCATTCACTTTTAAACATTCTCTTCAACATTTCTACCTTTTGAATTACAACCATTTTATCCTAAGTATTATTTGAATGCCAGAATAACAATAGCATCTGTACTGAAGACTGCAATACCCTTATTATAGCTTAATTTCAGATGCTAATTTAATCATGTGCAGTAAAATTGTAGTCTATTACATTTTAATCAAAAAAAGATAGCTGTGGTGTTTAAAATCACATCTATGGATTAGGAGGTCATTTTGTAATAGATTGACCATCTGTTTTCAACCATCTCAGCTTAATTTACTAAAATTAAACTTATAAGATCACATCAAGACTGAAATCACAGATGGAAATAGCAGACAGTGCTAAGACTTATGTCATAGATATCTGTAACTCCTGTTAGGGGTGTGCAATACTACATTGTGTTTAATGGAATTTCATGAACATTATGTACAATTATGAAAATTATTTTTTTCTGGCATTTTGAGTGAAAATTTCAATTGAGGACATAACGTGCATTTTTCTGGCAGAAGGAGAACTCTTGAGCAAGACATTTTTTTGCACAAACAAGTTTCTAGGTGCCGAAAATGAAACTGTTTAAATAAAAATTCCAGGAAATTTCACAAATGTAGTGTGTCAAAGTCCAAAGTCATAGAGAGAGACCAGATATATAAAAAATTAACAACAAAGCATTATCCGTTACCAGCAACAACACCTCAGGCACCCATTGAAGAGAATCACTGCAGATACTTATTCTACTGTACCTCAGTAAAGGTTCAAATGTCTTCATTATATATTTCTTTATTCATTCATTGAATGATTAGATTTTTTATCTATGTATGTATTTATTCATTATTTATTTATTTATGCATTTATTTATTTATGTATAAATGTATTTACTTATTTATTTATTTAGTTATTCATGTTGGTGATTAAGTTGAGAGCCCCGACATTACTTGTCTCAGATGAGAATTATCTATTTTGTAATTTATTAGTTTAGGTGTGCCAGAATTATTTCATACAGAGAGAGCTTAATCATGTTGTAGTGAACTACTGCAAACAACCAGCTCATTTGGCCGTGGCTCAGAGTATAGTTTTTGGGCTTTACTCACAAAGATATTTGTAAATCTGCACTACAGGCTAATGCTCCTGCGGGTTTGCAGGTCAGTGTTGTGCTGTTTTGACCCATTGGATGACAAAAAGTATAAAATGAAAATCAAACCTGCTAAGGATAAGGGGTCGTCCACTCCAGCTGAAAATCTCCTGCTGTCACGCAGAGCAGGGAGAAGTACATTCTTACATTATTATAGCTGCACCATGTTTCTTCTTTGTTTCATGATTGCACACTTTCCATCTGGTTGGGGTTTAGAGTGGGGGGCTTGCATATTCCCCTAGTGGGGAACTACAGAAGTCTCCCAGCATTGAGAAACAGTGAAGGAGCACAGCACAGCATGGCTAAATGAAGTTCCTGCAACCTGATAGTCTACCTAGGTTGGGTGGATATTAGGCTGCATGGACACCGACATTTTTTAAATAATCTTCATCAAAGAAACTCGGTGGCTTGTTTGCAAGCCCCTTGCACTGCCGGAACGTAACTTTTAATGATGGTCCAGCTGCGCACACTGCAGAGCCAAATTTACAAAGCCACATAAAGCCACTCTACATGGCTTTTCATGGTCTTGTAGATATGGAGTGAGACAATGCAGCGCAAGTCACTTTTTTGCCTCACACTGCAATAGGGAGGTGTGCTATTTGTGTTAGGGTGGCTGTTTCTACATAACACTCATGGTGTTCGACACATTCCTAGATTTATAACATGCTGTAAACCTGGGAATGCATCAACAGTCTACACCTCCCCAGGGGAGGCATAAGGGAGGTGCAACGAGGAGAAATAACATTAATTATCCTCGTTTTTTCCTCTTTCTATGTGTGATGCATTCTGCAGCACACATAGAAAGAGGAATATTCCTCCATTGATTCTTTTAGTGTAGGAATGTGTCCCTTCCTCCACAAAAACAATTGTGCCTGCAACTCAACCACTCTTGCACCATGGTGCAAAGGTACCTCCATTGACTCAAGGCACCAATTTGTGCCCATGCTGAAGGGACAAGCATGCACTGTACATCATTAGTATGTCCCATTTCTGCCCTTTTTATTTTGCCGCAGGACAACACAGCAAACTAACTTGCTGTACTAACCTGTGGCAAATGCCTGCAAATGAGGACCCCAAACAAAATTAGTCATATTCTCTCAGTGAGTTAGGCAAATTTTTAAAAGTGCAGAATCATGCAAGTAGGTGCATGTAGGTGCATGAATTTATGAGTGTAAATTCACTTTTTGTGAACACTTTGCACTCCTTATCATCTGTGCATTTAAGCTGAACTTACTCATGCATCTGGCTTTTTGTACAATATATCAAGATATCAGTCAGAGATATATATTGGTTCTGTTTGGACACTCAGTAACATCAGTAGGTTCTTTCTTGTTTTTCCATCTTTTCTTGAGGTTTCTGGGTTTGAATTCTTTATTAAAGTACTCTATCTAGTCTGATTCGTTATTTTGTAATTTAATATCAACAATTTACCTATATTACACTCATTATTGAGAATATTTTCTAAGAACAATGTCAAAGATTAAAAACACTTAGGTCCTCATTTTGATTTTGGCTGTCTGAGGACTGACAAACCCACAGTGACAATGGGACTGCTTTCACTTAGCAAACACATATTAAACAGAAATAAAATATAAATCACAAAAGCAGCAATCATAGGACAGTCTGCTGGCAAATGAATAGAAAAACAATAAGCAGAATGCCTATTTGGAGTCAAATCTGTATGACTGGTAAGAAAGTTTGGTCCTTCTTGATTTTTTTTCTAAATTTTGGCTGGGACAAGGAGGCAAAAGTAATAGGATTTGTTTGACCTCACCACCTCTGCAGGGTCACCACAAAACTATCTTATCTTTTTCCTTCCACGTTTAGCTGAATTTGTTTTTGTTGGCATTAGGACTCTGTGAACTTTACCACTGATAACCAGTGCTAAAGTGCTTGTGTTTTCTCCATAAGACATTGGCAAATTGGCTTATACCCAATTGGCATATTTAATCTACGTGTAAGTCCCTCATAGAGCGTTATACCATATACCCAGGGCATGTAATTTTATTACATATGTCACCCCTATAGTAAACACTAGGTAGCCCAGGAGGCAGCATACTGTGTAGTTAAAAGGTTAAACATGTACTTTTAACTTCCAAGTTAATTTTTCACTACTGTGAGGTCTACCCCTCCCATTGGATGACATTAGGGAGCTATATGTCATGATTGGTACCTATGGAATTGTAAAGATATACCCTCTTTAATGGCAAAGTTGGGTTTTTCATTACAATTTTGAATATGCCCCTTTTAGAAATTGGTATTTTCCTACCATTATCCCCCTGTGCCCGCAGCCTGTCTTGGGTCACATGACTGGGGGTAGCTGACAGTTAGCCTTTGTGAATTCCTCCCAGAAAGACAGACATTTGAGTAATTAGGTGTACCTCAATGGGCCACCAACTGCAGGGCAGGGAAGGCAGAGCTGAGTACAGCTCCACTTCCCCTGAATAGACTATGTTTTGTTTCCACAGAAAAGGTCTACTGACCCTGTATTATCAATTGTCATTGCAGCATGCTTGGATCCAGGTCAGTGGAGTCAGGAAATTCCAAACACTTTGAGGAACCTTTTCAGAAACTTCTCCCACCTCCCAGATAAAGGGCTCCAGGATATGGTGCCACATTTCAGTTCACTATTGGACCTGCAGAAGGACCCTCAGATGACTGCCTGCTTTTGTGATCTGCTGTGCACTTGAAAGGACTGCTTTGCTGCTGGTGCTTGCCTTGAACCCTCAGAAATTAGCCCTGATGTTGAGTACTGTATCTACACCTGCACGCACAAATACCAGAAGTGACTCCAAAGGCTAGTCTGTTGCCACCTGTTCAGAGCCACAAGGACATAACAGGCTTCTACCATTATGAACCCACACCTCAACCCAAACCTGAGTGAGTCTTAAAATCCACAAGGGGTTTGCCATGAGTCTTGGACCCTTCGTTGTGATGCTAAAGGTGCCCAGATGCCTATTTTCGAAACCTGAGGACAGCATTTGGCCAAAAAGTGCTTAGAAAACCAGGAGGAGATCGGGACCAGCCAGCTCACTCTGTTGTTCAGAGTGACTTTGCACATTCTCCTGCTTCATTTTCTCCTCAGCAGCAAATCCATTTCAATTGTTCCTTGCCAAAGAAGTATCTGACCTTGTGGAGATATTTTTGGCTACAGCCATCTGCCTCATCCTGCTGGAGATTTTCAACTTTCATTTCCGTGACTATGTCTGAGGGTAAAAATCTTCACTGCGGCTTTGCTTCATGATCTTCTAATGACAATGCACTCTCCTTATACACCCCTGCAGCTTTGTCCCAGTGAACCTCTCTCTTCTCAGACATTTTTCTCCAAGAATGTTTCCAAGTCCAATAGTAAGCACTGACTAGGCCCAATCTACTCCTTGTATCCGAACCATCCTCCATTGAATTTGGAACTTAACTTTTGGCTTTGACTCAGTCTCGCGCGACTAGCTGTCCGCAGTGAGCACTTTGATCTTTCAGGTGCTATATTTCACTTAAAACTCTGGTTCTACTAATTGGATTTTTTTTTGTCAAATTATTTATTGCAATTTACTCTATTTTTCTAATTTGGTTTGGGGGTTTTCTTGTGTTTTCACTTTATTACTGTTTGTGTGCTGCACAAATACTTCACACATAGCCTCTAAGTTAAGACTGACTTCTTTTTGTGTCAAGCTACTCACAGTTAAGTACAGGCTATTTTAGTGACTTTCTGGGGTTCACCCTGCAAGGGATTGTGGCAGTTGTTTGACAAGTGCTCACATCCCAGTCAATCAACAATACAATTTCCCACAAGTTTCCTAATGATTGTGGATTGTCCAGCACAGGTCATCTATGGACAGCCCAAATTAGTGACTTTGGCATAGTGTTGAATATTGTTTTTTTCTGTGGTTGCATTTTAAGGGGATGGCTGGTAAATGTAACCTGCTGGTCAGACCCATGTGAAGTTTTTTTATGATTGTCTTTATGGGGTGCATTATATTAAAGATGTGATGCTGGTCATTTGACTCTGTGCATATCCCGGATAAGGTGTGTCTATTAGAGCATCTGTTTATGGTACTGGTAGGCCACAAGCTGTAATGGGTCTGACTTGCTTTCTGAGTGAAATATTGTTGGGAGCTGATGTATGAGGTGTGTGGGGGGAGAAAGACTGTTTAAATTAATTCTAATGTAAGGCTGCCAGCTTGCTGCTTTGTGTAATCCTAGAGGGAGGATTTACATGTCTTTGTTTGAATTGGGGAAAGTAGTAAGTTCCTTTTATTTGAATTTTATTCAGGAAATCAATTTAACTCACCCTGTCCTCCTTGTGTCATTATAACCCATGGGATCCATCGATGAATGGTGTGGATAGTAAGGTAGAGAAACAGATATATAAATCGATAACCAGGCATTCATACAGCTAGGCCCACGTTCCAGTCCTGGACTAACAGAGCAAGGCATGCAATGCTGTCTGTGACCAATAGGTGATTGATGTATTGTTCTTATGAGGTGAAAGTTGATTTATTGATTGAGAAGTAAATGAAGATTTACACAGTTGTTTTCATGGGGCAAGAGATCCATCAGGTGAGTAAATATTTGGCTTATGAAGGTTGTGTAACATCTTTTCTGTCTCTTTGAATAGATTGGTGTGTTGAGTGGGATAAGTGAGGATTAGTGCTGTTGCCTCTTACAAGTGTTAGATTGCTCTGCTGTCTTTAGCAAGTGGGAAACTGAACAAGCATCAGCTCTTTTGTCATTGGCAAGAGAGCACTTGGTCTATTTGCCTATGTCTCTGTGTGAGTGACAGTGTATTCACTGTCGTTGTGCTGGTATGTTCTCATAACTCTGCTCAGAAATGGCTGTTGGGACAGGTGACTTTGCTGTTTCATATATATATTAGTGATAGGCTGTCTTCTTGCTCCCTCTCCTTAAATGATACATGTACTGTAGAGCCCAGCTATGCAGAATGGGATTATAAGAGTCAGAGCTAGGGCACTGGCAGTTCCTAATGTCTCTAGTGAAGTGCTTCCCAAACATTTTAGAACTACAACCTGATGTTTAGAACGACACTCTTTTATGACCCACCTAGCTTTATGAGCATAAGGTAGGCACTTTTGTATGTAAGTGAAGCATTGTGTGGTAACCACTGTAATTTACAGAGAGTACACTCTCTATTGAAATGGTTACTACAGATAAAACTTTATTGCATCCAAATGAGAGTGTGTGGAAATTAGATTTCTGTGAATATTTGTTGTGTGTGTATCACAAAACTAAAGTGCCTTGATTTGTTTTGAAACTATTTAAATCTTTGTTTCCATCGTATTTCAGAATTACAAAAAAAACTTCATTTTTGATTTCCTAACTTATGAATGTCTACATCATTAAGATGTGTTTACATTTTGTTGTGAGTTACAGTTTAATGACAATGACATCCTACAACCTTCCCTTTCACACTCCATTTACCCTAGCACGATTGTCACATAATTCACTTTACTTTTCATTGTCTGAATACACAGTAAGAGGATTTTGTAAACACCAATGCCAGGCAATTTGTCAGAAGACGTAGCCTTCCATTTGGCCTCTGTCTTTGGAGTGCAGAAAATGTGACAAGATAAATACAAAATGTACATACATCTTTATTTATTGTCTGGGTTTTCAGGGCCCACCCAAAACTGGCTCATTACCCACCAGTGAGTCACAGCCCACAGTATGGGAAATTGTTCACTAGTGAAGCTGGGATTTTGGAAGCATATATCAACACTGTAAATTGAGACAAAGGATATCACATTCTTAAGAGGTGGACGGCCAGGTCTTGGCAGCCAGTGACCATGCCACAACACTAGTCTGTTAGTGTGACTGCTGTAAAGACTTGTAAACTATCTATGTCCAATTAGTGTTATATCAAAAACGTGTTGTGAATGTATTGGGAAATGCTAAGGACACAGTAGGGGGCCCAGATGTAAAACTGCAAATTTACTCTAAAATGTTTGATGGATGACAGATGCCAGCAGCAACAAGCTGCCCAGCTCAAATGCTACAGCCAGAAATGCACTTAGATACATGCATAGTTATGGACAAGACCAATAGTTTTGATTTGAACACTCAGCTTATATGTCAGTTTGTGGCGAAACATCTGAGCAAGCAACATGTTATTCTTTTACTAAATGTGAGGATGAAGTGAACCGCAACAACTTCTATCGTTTCATACATGGGCATAATTTTGCTGGGAACACTCCAGAGCAGCAGCTGATCCATGAAATGAGCAGGCAGTAGAATATTATCAGTAATGGGGGATATAAAGGTTTCACAGAAACTGGTGGTAGAAACTATCTGCTGCATTTCCAAAAAAAGATTCACCCACCTCAGTTTCTTTCTTGAACGTTTCTGGGTGTTCACTTCAGTGGGGGTGAGAAAAAATGGGGAGTCTCAAAACACAGCTTATTCATAAAATTTCCATAGAGAATTGTAGTCACCCTTACAGCCAAAACAGCAGAATAGAATTGTACCAAACGTGGCAGAAAGGTAGGGGGCAGATTTATCAATATTTCACACAACAAGATACAGTAAGACACCTACCTGCACTTCGTGAAAAGGAGTGGGTACGAATGTGCCATATTTATTTAACGTAATATGATGCATTCCTATCCTCTCCTTGTGCTAGTGTACTTTTTCGCTATCTTGCGCCATTGCAGCACACTTGTGTAATGGTGCAATGGTGCCTGTGTTGTCTGCAGGATTGTCTTGTGGAGGAACGGACACCTTCCTGCGCAAAAACAATTCTCTGAAGTGTTTTCCTCTTTCTACATGAGTTATACAATGTAGCACCCCTAGAAAGAGGAAACAAGGAGCAGAAATAAAGGTATTTCTCCTTGTTATGCCTCCATGGGATGGCATACAATTTTGATGCATTCCCAGGTGAACCACTCATAGTAAACCTTGGAATGCATCAATAGCCTTTAATAGATGCATGGGAACACCCACACTACACTCATGGAATACCTCCCTCAGGCAGTGTAAGGCAAGCCAGTGACTTGTGCTGCTTTAAATTAATCCTGATTTACTAAGCACACAGGGCCATGCAAGGTGGCCTTCCATGGCTTGGTAAATCTAACTTTAATTTTGAGATGCCCTAGTGTTACTTTGTGTGATGCAAGGTCAAAGCAACACTTTGATATATCTGGCCCCATTTCTTTTTTTCCAGAAAGCTTGCTTTGTGGTAATACACTCAGTGGTTTTTGAGAAAGTTAAGTTCAACATTTATAGATATCTAGAATGGTGGGTTGTGGATATCGCCTTGATGTCTAGTGTACCCTCACCTTCAAATATTAAAGTGATCTGATTGGCTGCTTTGCTAGTACAAAAGTGAGAAGCTCCCATGAGTTCTGCAGCAGCTTGCTCTATGAATGGCTTGCCAAATGATGAAAATAAATGTTGTACTCATCATTACAGGACACAGGGATTCAGGCCTTGTGACACAAAACTAAAAAAGTTAATCCAAGCTGGATTCCCCTAGGTGTCTAGTTTAAAAAAAAATCCAGGTTTGCTAGGTTTCCCTAGGAGCCAGCTGAGCTAGATCCCACAATCTGCAGCTAGGCACTTTGCAAATAACACATCACTTTTCAGTGGAAAAAAATTGATGTGGCCACCTTGCTTTTTGGGGTGTTTCCTGTCACGGGCACTAGGCCTGGCCATATAAGTGAGGTACCATTTTTGTTGGGAGACTTCAGAGAATGTTGAGCAGAAAGAAGTTTGTGGCTCCCCTCACATTACAGATCTTTGCATAACCAAAATGTGAGGAAAATGTGTTTTTTAGAGACTTTTTGTGGTTTGCTAAGAATTCTGGTGCCATAACTTGGTGAGAGCCACAGAAGTAACTGCATCCTGGATTCCCCTACATGTCTAGTTTTAAAAAATGTACAGGTTTGCTCAGTTTCCCTAAGTGGCAGCAAAGCTAGAGCCCAAAATCCACTGCTAGGCACTTTGCAAAAAAATGCATCAGCTTTCAGTGGAAAAATGTGATGTGTCCATGTTGTGTTTTGGGCCATTTCCTGTTGTGGGCACTAGGCCTATCCACACAAGTGAGGTACCATTTTTATTGGGATACTTGGGTGAATACTGGGTGGAAGGAAGTTTGTGGTTCCCATCAGATTCCAGATCTTTGCATCACCGTAATGTGAGGAAAATGTATTTTTTAGACAAACGTTGAGGTTTGAAAAGTATTCTCAATGACAGAACCTGGTGAAAGCCCTACAAGTCACCCCTACTGCATTTCCCACAGCTATGCATTTTGCAAGAAACGCATCAGTTTTCAGTGGAATACTTTTATGTTTCCAGGTTGCGTTTAAAGGAATTTCCTTTCCTGTCAGGGGTACTAGGCCTACACACACAAGTGAGGTGCCATTTTTATCAGGAGTCTTAGAAAAATACAAAATAGCAAATCAAGTGTTATTACCAATTGTCTTTCTTTGCATTTGTGTCTTCCAGATGTAAGACTGTGTGTAAGAAAGACATACGTTTGAGAAATGCCTTGTAATTCACATGCTAATAAGGGTACTCCCAGACTCAGAAATGTGCAAATAACCAATGCTTCTAAACTCTATATCTTGTGCCAATTTCCGAAATACATATGTTTCCCTGATACCTATTTTTCACTCTCTGTATTTTATCAAATGAAATGCTGCATACCCCATACACAATGAAAACCCATTGCATGGTGCAGCTCATTCATTGCTTCTGGGTACCTTGGGTTCTTGGAGAACCAACAAACCCAGTATACCCCGCAACTGGAAGAGTCAAGTAGATGTAACAGTATATCGGTTTCAAAAATCTGCCATAGGTATTTTTTTCAACTCAATTTTAATATTTTTAAAAACTGCTAATTTCTATAGGAAAACCACAAACGACCCATTCCTGAATTCAGAATTTGTCTAATGTTCAGAAACGTATAGTTTTCCGGGATCCACCATTGGCTTCATACCCATTTCTGTCACTAACTGGAAGTTGGTTGAAAGCACAAAAAATAGGGAGAATTCAGGCCCATATTTATACTTTTTGACGCACAACTGTGCCAACGCAGTTGTGCGTCAAAATTTTTACCGCTGGCTAACACCATTCCAAAGCTTCATGCGGGCGCCTTATTTATTGAATGACGTTAGCCGGCGCTGCAGACTGGTGTGCGTCAAAAAAAATTACTCACACCAGGCAGCGCCGGCGTAGGGGAAAATGGAGGTTGGGCGTCAAAAAATGGGGCAAGTCAGGTCTGAGGCAAAATTCAGACCTCAACCCGATTTGCGCCATTTTTTTTTACGCCTAACCCCCATTGAAATGACTCCTGTCTTAGCAAAGACAGGAGTCATGCCCACTTGCCCAATGGCCATGCCCAGGGGACTTATGTCCCCTGGGCATGGTCATTGGGCATAGTGGCATGTAGGGGGGCCCAAATCAGGCCCCCCTATGCCACAAAGAAAATACGAAAAAAAATACTTACCCCCAACTTACCTCTACTTCCCTGGGATGGGTCCCTCCATCCTTGGGTGTCCTCCTGGGGTGGGCAAGGGTGGCAGGGGGTGTCCCTGGGGGCATGGGAGGGCACCTCTGGGCTCCTTCTGAGCCCACAGGTCCCTTAACGCCTGCCCTGACCCAGGCGCCGTTTTTTAAGGTCTGCCCCCTCCTGTGCGTCAAAATGACGTCACAGTATAAATATGGGGCACAGGCCTTAAAGTCATTTTTTGGAAGGGAACGCCTACCTTGCATATAATTAATGCAAGGCTGGTTCCGCCTTCCAAAAAATGACGCACATGGTGGAACTTTGACGCCCGCGGGGTCGGACGTCAAAGTATAAGTATGGGGCAGGGTTTGCGCCGATTGTGCGTCAAAAATTTTGACGCACATTTGGCACAAACAGAGTATAAATATACCCCTCAGTATGTCCCAGTAAAATGCCAAAACTGTTGAAAATTTTGTTTTTTTAATTCTAGTCTTCCTGTTCCTGCAGTCTGGGAAGATGGTGATTTTGGCACCATAAATATTTTGTGGATGACATTTGCAGGGAAAAAAAACTGATGCTTTCTCTTGCAGCACTTTTTCCTATTTTTGCCACACAAAAAAACACATTTTAGCTGTATTTTGGCTTCTTTCTCAGTCCCCACCAAGGAAATCCACAAACCCTGGGTAGCTTTAGAATCCCCAGAATGCTGGAGAAAAATGAGATGCAAATTAGGTGTGGATAGCTAATATGGACAAAAAGTCATGGTGGCATAAGCATGAGCTACCCTAAATAGCCAAAACAGGCTTAGCACAGGAGGAGGAAAAGACTTAGCAGCAAAGACATTAAAGTTCAAATTCCTTGTCATGAACATTGATGTCATTATTGTACAACTTAGATGGACTGAATTTTTAACACATCAGAACAGGGAACCCCTCAGAACACTCCGCCTCCCCTTTGTCCCTTTTTTTTTGTATTTTGTCAAAGTTGTACTACTACATGCATCAAACCACAGCACCTGCTGCCTCCAAAGTGCGACCCCCAAGGCCAAAAAATCCAGTTCTTTCTAAATGGTAGTGCATTGATTAATTAAAGTCCATTCAAAAGAGAAGTCCAGTCTGAATTTGTATATCTTCCAAATCATGTTTTATTTTCTGAGATGCTACAAAACAAGATAGCCAGCGTATTTCGTCCACCACATGTGACATCCTCAGGGCACATAAATTTCAATATCCTCCTATGGAGCAACTCAGTGATTACTTTCACAACTCTTCTGTTCAATTCCGATTCATAACATCCACATGGTCCTCAAGTTCTCGATCGGTCAAAATAAGCACATCAATTTATGAGCGTTACACCATAGTGGTTGACACCTCAATGTGGGGGAATGCTGAGTGGAAGGACATTTTTGATTCCTCTCAGATTCCAGAACTTTCTATCACCAAAATGTGTTTGTTGCCACTTTTTGAGGTTTGCAAAGGATTCTGGGTAACATAACCTAGTGAGAACCCCATAAGTAACCCATTCTGAATTCCCCTAGGTGACTAGGTTTAAAAAATATATAGGTTTTCTAGGCTTCCCTAGATGCCGGCTGAGCTAGAGGCCAAACTCCACAACTGGGCACTTTGCAAAAAACATGTAAGTTTTCTTTGGGACAATGTGAGGTGTCCATTTTGTGTTTTGGGGCATTTCCTGTCACAGGCAGTAGACCTACCCACACAAGTGAGGTACCATTTTTACTGGGAGACTTGTGAGAATGCTGGGTGGAAGGAAGTTTGTGGCTCCTCTCAGATTCCAGAACTTTGCAGCACTGAAATGTGAGGGAAAAGTATTTTCGGGCCACATTTTGAGGTTTGCAAAGGCTTCTGGGTAACAGAACGTGGTGAGAGCCCCAAAAGTTACCCCATCCTGGTTTCCCGTTTGTGTCTAGTTTTCTAAAGTACACAGGTTTGGTACGTTTTCCTAGGTGCTAGCTCAGCTAGAGACCATTATCCACAGCTAGGCAATAAAAAAAAAAAAGTCAGTTTTCTATGTAAACATTTGGGCCCATATTTATACTTTTTTAGCGCCGCATTTGCGCCGCTCTTTAACGCAAAAGCGGTGCAAAGTTACAAAATACAATTGTATTTTGTACGTTTGCGCCGCTTTTGCTTAAAAAAATGACGCAAATGCGGCGCTAAAAAAGTATAAATATTGGCCTTGATGTTTGCATTTTGTGTTTTGGGGCATTTCCAGTTGCGGGCACTAGGCCTACCAACACAAGTGAGGTACCTTTTTTATCAGGAGGCTTGGGGGAATGCTGGATGGAAGGAACTGTGTGGGTCCTCACAGATTCCAGAACGTTCTATCACCGAATTTTGTGGAAAAAGTGTTTTTTTTTGCCACATTTTGAGGTTTGCAAATGATTCTGGGTAACAGAACCTTGTGCGAGCTCCACAAGTTACCACATCCTGGGTTTCCGTCGGTGTCTAGTTTTCACAAATGCACAGGTTTGGTACGGTTTCCTAGATGCCGGTTGCGCTAGAGACCAAAATCCACAGCTAGGCACTTTCCAAAAAGCACATCAGTTTTCAATGTAAAAAATGTATGTGTCTGTGTTGTGTTTTGGGGCGTTTCCTGTCGCGGGCACTAGGCCTAGGTACCATTTTTATCTGAAGACCTGGGGAAATGCTGGGTTGAAGGAAATTTGTGGCTCATCTCAGATTCCAGAACTTTCTATTACTGAAATATGAGAAAAACGTGCCAGTGAAGCAGCAGGGAGAGCTAAGAGAAGAGAATCCTGCCTGCACAGAGTTGTCCATCTCTACGGGTTTTTGTAAATACCATGGTACAGTCTAGAATACTGGGTGCTATCTCTAAAGGCTGGGTAAAAGGAATAAGTACTGAGGTGTTTTAAAAAATAGGACATGGTCATTTTTTGCCGGCACTTGTATGTCAGGTAGATAATTTCGAACCACATGCACTAACAATTGAAGCCATAGCTACTTCAGCATATGATTTCAGCTGTGACAGTGGCATGGGCTTGTGTTGTCGCAGGTGTTACTGTGGTTTACTACTTTGGCCAGTGCCAAGAAATGCAATGAGATATGAAGAAGCACAGGTGCTGTATTACCACACTACCTGTTCCATTTCGTCTGCGCACTGCAGCATAATTTACAGAAATGTTTTACCAATAGCTCTACTTGTAATTTTAAAATACATTACTATAGGATTTTTGCACCTCCATCAATGTGGTAACAATATTATTTTACCAACATATTTCCTGTATATTTAACATCCATCGCTAAATGTTAGTAAGAACGTGGTGAGCATTTAATTAATGAAAGTGTTGTAAGCAGGGGTCTAGCTTCAAAGGGAATGTTCGGGGTGTTACACCCCTTAGTAATTTTTTTTTAATGGTAAATAGTTAGGTAAATATGCTTTCAGTAGGGTATGGTGAGGTGTCTCTCTTTGAGGTTTTCAACAATGTTGGTTACAAAATACAGTTTTTTCTCATTTAGTACCCCTAACAATCTGCTTTCATCTCCCTTCTTACTGCCGCTTAAGCCAATCTAATGTATCTTGCCCCCATCTAATGTATTTTTACATTATATGCCAGTGTAATTGTTTGAAAATGCAAAGCTCATTCCCCCCTTCCCCTCATTTTAAAGACCAAGCTACCCCCTGGGTTGCAAGTAAAGTAAATCATAGTTCTGGGCACTCTGGGCCGTATTTATACTCCGTTTGCGCCGAATTTGCGTCGTTTTTTTCGACGCAAATTCGACGCTAAACTAACGCCAACTAACGCCATATTTATACTATGGCGTTAGAGGCGTATAGTGCCAAAGTTCCCGGAATGTGCGTCATTTTTTAGCGTGAACCCCTTCCTTGCGTTAATGATATGCAAGGGAGGCGTTCCCGTCTAAAAAATGACTCCCAGGCCTTTATGTGGTATTTATACTGCCGGGCAAAAGAGACGCCCGGGAGTGGGCGTGGCTAAAAACGGCGCATTTGCGCCGCTTTTTAACGCCTGGGTCAGGCATGGCGTTAAGGGACAAGTGGGCTCAAAATGAGCCCAGAGTGCCCTCCCCTGCCCCCAGGGACCCCCCCTGCCACCCTTGCCCACCCCAGGAGGACACCCAAGGCTGGAGGGACCCACCCCATGGACATTAAGGTAAGTTCAGGTAAGTATTTTTTTTTTTTTTTTTTGTGGCATAGGGGGGCCTGATTTGTGCCCCCCTACATGCCACTATGCCCAATGACCATGCCCAGGGGACAGAAGTCCCCTGGGCATGGCCATTGGGCAAGGGGGCATGACTCCTATCTTTACAATGATAGGAGTCATGTTGATGGGGGATGGGCGTCGAAAAAAAATGGCGCAAGTCGGGTTACGACGATTTTTTCGACGTAACCTGACTTGCCCCATTTTAAGACGCCCATGCGCCATTTTCCCCCTACGCCGGCGCTGCCTGGTGTACGTGGTTTTTCTCGCGCACACCAGGCAGCGCCGGTCTGCTTGCGCCGGCTAACGCCATTCAATAAATACGGCGCCCGCATGGCGCTTCAGAATGGCGTTAGCCGGTGCAAAACTTTTTGACGCTAAACTGCGTTAGCGCAGTTTAGCGTCAAAAAGTATAAATATGGGCCTCTATTCCTTTGTCACCTGCGCTACTGCGTAGCTCATTCACATGCTCTCAAGAATAACTTGACACTTGCTAGGCATGTTCAAGTTTTTTTTAATTATACTCTAAAAATATCAAAAAAGATGATTTCGTAGAACGCAATTATAATTTAATTTAATTTGTACTGTAAATATCAGTTGTTTACATTGTTTTGTAAATATGTTTGCACAGAGATCGTGCAGGTCATGCCTTTGCAAAACATTATGTGAACTTTTCTCTTCCTTCCTTCACTCTTTGCATTATTCATTGCGCAGCATTTGTCTTTTGTAATATGTTTCCAGGGGAGTGTTGATGGGCCAGGGAATAGTTTGCGGTATTGGCCAATCATTCTACCGTGATGTATTTTTTATGGGGTTCCTTATGTATTCTATTTAAATTCTTTATACTGTTTGCATCTCCATGGAGAGCGTTTGACAGCCAAACACAGTTAGACCTCTGAATGTTAAGGTAAATATTTTTCAGACGAGCATTTGTGGAGAAATAAACTAAGGGCAATTGTTTCACATACAAATGTTAACTCGTTTTGTAACGAACCTCCCGGTCCCCATTCCATGTTTTCACTTTCTCGGGAAAAAGCAGGCATTTTTAATTTAGATTTAATATAACTCTATGGCCCAGATTTACAAGAAAATGATGGAGTGTGACACTGCTCCAAACTTGGCAGTGCCACGCTCTGTCATTTTTTAAAATGCAGTGATGTGCCATATTAATAACAATACAGCACAGCCCTACTTTTCCCCCTGTGCCGGCGTTAAATTTGCTGCCGGGCGCTAATGAAGCCACCCTTCTGCCATGGTGCAAGGATGGCAGCACTGAGGGGGAGATCGTTTTTGTGCAGGGACACCTTCCTGCAAAAAAACAATCTTCAATGGCCTTTTACTCTTCCTATGTGTGCTGCAAAAATGCAGCACACATAGAAAGATCAAAAAACGAGGAGAAATGACAGCAATTCTAGTTGCGCCACGCCAATGCCACGCCTTTGGTGGGTTTAGATTTTGCAGCTGTCTCAGGCTTCTGAAAACTCCTAAATCGGGAGCAGCATCAAAATGCAATGGGTTTTGCTGTGGCACGCCCACAGCAACACCCGTAGTATGCCCCTTCCACGCAAAGTGCTGCATGTGAAGGGCCTGTGTTTAATGCCACCTTGTAAATACGGCTCAGTGAAGCTTCGTGGCGACAGGGCCTTGTTAATCTGGCCCTATGTGCGATAACATGAATGTCAATAAAGGGAAGGCAGGGATAGCTACTGTCACTGCGTCCTTGCACTTTATTAAAGGGGCAGGGGATGTCTGGTGGTGAATGAAAAGGGCATGACGTGGAATCAAGGTTATGCATCCTTGGTATTTGGCACCCCTGACATTAGATAACAACAGCCATGAGCTTGTTACCAAGACCTTGGGCTTGAACACTTAGGTGGTCATTACAACATTGGGGGTAAAAGCCGCTTACCGCCGTGCAGAAGACCGGCAACACACCGCTGCGGAATTCCGCCACAGCTATTATGACCCAAATTTCGGAACCCGCCAAAGTTCAGACACCCACACAAGTCTGCCACACCAAAGGTCAGTGATAAACTGGCGAAAACAAAACCTCCACTGTCACGCCAACAGAAATATGCCCACACTATCACAACACATGAATCCATGCGGCGGTCTTTCAACCGCAGTATTCCATTGGCGGTACACACCGGCGCGCTCAAAATACACACACATTTACAAAACACTACAACATTGGAGAATTCAAAATACACACACCTGATACACATACACACACCACTCCCACACACCCAATACAATATAAAACACACACCCACAACACCCACAAACCCCCACGACAAAAAATTACGAAAGAAGGCCAGAGAGAGAGCACCAGCAAGAACAACAGCATCCACAGGCACACAACACCATCACCCACAGAACTTCCACGCACCTCACACAACACACCACTACATATCAGCACACATATCACCACACACACCACCCCACACATCACCGACATCACCCCATGGCACGGCAAAGACACCCCAGGTTCTCGGAGGAGGAGCTCAAGGTCATGGTGGAGGAAACCGTCCAGGTAGAGCCACAGCTATTCGGAGCACAGGTGCAGCACACCTCCATTGCAAGGAAGATGGAGCTATGGCGAAGAATAGTGGACAGGGTCAACACAGTGGGACAGCACCCAAGAAATCGGGAGGACATCAGGAAGAGGTGGAACAACATACGGGGGAAGGTGCGTTCCGTGGTCTCAAGACACCACCTGGCGGTTCAGAGGATTGGCGGCGGACCCCCACCTCCTCCCCCACAACTAACAACATGGGAGGAGCAGGTCTTGGAGATTCTGCATCCTGAGGGCCTCGCAGGAGTAGGTGGAGGAATGGACTCTGGTAAGTAAAATCTTAACTATTACAACCCCCACCCTACCTGTATGCTATCACATACCCCCACCCTCAACCTCACCCCCAGCACCCCAACTCCTCACATATGTCCCAACATCACAAACCACCCATCCCAACACCAAGCCCTGCATGCAACAACAAAGCATGGACACCCATCACTAAAGCATGCCCACTGCACATACCCATACAACCCCCTAAACCATCCTCACACAAGGTCTCACACAGGAATGCAAGCACTGGGGTACACGGTCACCCAGCCATTGCACACCATGACACACACAGATGTAATAGCCATCCTTTTATATCCCTGCAGGACCCCTACCCAACGTCACCAGACATGAGGGTCCACACATGTCCACACCACCAACAGAAGAGGCCCACAGTGATGGCAGCAGCTCTGTCCAACTGGATCTAGATGACCAGCCTGGCCCATCTGGGACCTCGGGACAGTCGGTTCCCATCACCCAGTCACAGGCCACTACAGACCTTCCACCCCCTGGAAACACCAGCACAGCACCCACCAGTGGGCCCATACCTCCGTCCCCAGGACACATCAATCAGCAGTGTGTCCACCACTACAGGGAATTCAGGATAACCCACCACCCCAACAACAACAGGGACCTGGGGGCAGTGGTAGTGGGCACACGGTCCAGGGGACGGAGGCCCAGGAACACAGGGGAACTGGGAGGGCTGCTGTGCGATATGGGGCGGACAGGCTAAGGGAACCCACTCTCCACGAGGCCCTCTGCTCCATCATGGGACCCCACCACCACTCCCAGGAGACGATGGCAACGGTACTGGCCAAGTTTCAGGAGACCCAGCGCCTGCAGGAGGAACAGTATATGGGCTTCAGGGAGGAACTCAGAACCATCAGCTCCACCCTGGGCACCATTGTAGGGGTGCTGAAGGAAGTACTCAACACCAGGAGGGACACTGTGGCACTACAAGGGGCCCCTGACACTAGCATGTACGATGAACTGCCCACCACCTCCGCCAGCGCTAGTGGACAGGACGCCCTGCCACAGGACCACCACACCAGCACCCCACCCCCTACAGATGGAGAACCACCCCGCAAATGGTCCCTGAGATCCAGGACAAAGACAGAGCACGATGCCAAGAACCCCGCCAAGAAATGAGACCACCCTGATTGTCATCCTACTGTCCCACTTTGTCACCCTGTCCATACTGAAACTGCCCCAGCTCCACTTCCTCTGCTCATATGGGCAATGCACCTGTGAGACTAATAGACTGGACTCTGCCATGGACTTTCCTCCGCCATCACCCCTCACCATTTCACTACCCCCTCCAATTTTGAGCACTTAAATAAACACACTTAAAGCACAAAACAATCTGGAGTCTGTCTGTGATTTCGAAATAGTGTATTAGCAATTACAGTGACAAAATGCTATTTCAAGTTTAATGTCAACATACCTATGTCACACAGCTCTAGTCCATGAGGAATCTAAGCAGATCTCACACAGTGGGACACACATCTGTGAAATCGTAAGTGAAAGGGACAACTCAGTGACCATACACTGGGTGAAAACGACACACAGTAGAGAGGTAGTAGTGTTAAAGTACATGTAGTAGGCAGGTTTGTATTCTTACCTGTGTCTCACTGGAAATATTGCTGGATCACTGTTGTGCATGTCTTCTTCCCCTGCTTCCTCGTCTTCACTGTCCACAGGCTCCACAGCTGCAACAACACCGCCATCTGGACCATCCTCCTGCAGAAAAGGCACCTGTCGTCGCAAAGCCAAGTTATGAAGCATGCAGCAGGCCACGATGATCTGGCACACCTTCTTTGGTGAGTAGAATAGGGATCCACCTGTCATATGGAGGCACCTGAACCTGGCCTTCAGGAGGCCGAAGGTCCGCTCGATCACCCTCCTAGTTCGCCCATGGGCCTCATTGTAGCGTTCCTCTGCCCTTGTCCTGGGAATCCTCACTGGGGTCAGTAGCCATGACAGGTTGGGGTAACCAGAGTCACCTGCAAATGGCGGGGGACAACTGTTAGACATGCACTAACCTGGAGGGATATCCCCAGACAACCATTCCCACTGACTTGCTTCCAGGTGCTCACCTAATAGCCACACACGGTGCCTCTGGAGTTGTCCCATCACATAAGGGATGCTGCTATTCCGCAGGATGTAGGCGTCATGCACTGAGCCAGGGAACTTGGCATTCACATGGGAGATGTACTGGTCTGCCAAACATACCATCTGTACATTCATCGAATGGTAACTCTTCCGGTTTCTGTACACCTGTTCACTCCTGTGGGGGGGTACCAAAGCCACATGTGTCCCATCAATGGTACCTATGATGTTGGGGATGTGTCCCAGGGCATAGAAATCCCCTCTCACTGTAGGCAAATCCTCCACCTGAGGGAAAACGATGTAGCTCCGCATGTGTTTCAGAAGGGCAGACAACACTCTGGACAATACTTTGGAAAACATAGGCTGGGACATCCCTGATGCCATGGCCACTGTTGTCTGAAAGGAACCACTTGCAAGGAAATCGAGCACTGACAGCACCTGCACTTGAGGGGGGATTCCTGTGGGATGGCGGATTGCTGACATCAGGTCTTGCTCCAACTGGGTACACAGTTCCTGGATTGTGGCACGGTTAAGCCTGTATGTTATAATCAAACGTCGCTCCTCCATTGTCGACACGTCCACTAACGGTCGGTACACCGGAGGATGCCGCCATCTCCTCACATGTCCCAGCGGACGGTGCCTATGAAGGACAACAGCGAGCACAGAGTCAAACAACTCAGAGGTACATACCCACAGTTTACACAGAACACCTATCATACACAAAAGGTGGCCTGTATGTGTGTTGAGTCTAGGCCTAGGTATGAGTGACGCAGTTGGAAATGAAGCCGTGTGGGCCCCTGAAATGGCGGCTGCCTGACCTGTAAAGTGGGACAATGGGATGTGAGGTAACTGCGCTGGCGTTGTACACCGTCGCGGTAGGCGGTCAAAGACCGCGGCGCAATGCTGCATTGGTTAACATTGGACTCTATGGGTCCCAGGAGCCAATGGCGATGTACGCCGGCGCTGAAGGTACGCACCGCCGCAGATGTGACCGCCATTTTCTCTCACTTCACTTACTCGATACCTGATCTTCGACAGGAGAGGACCTACACTGCAAGTGCGGCTGTGACCTCGGTCTGGAAGAGACAATGGCTTGAGTGTCTGGGGAAAGGCCCCCTGCCTTCACATCGGAGGAGTTGGAGAAACTCGTGGATGGGGTCCTCCCCCAGTACACGCTACTCTACGGTCCTCCTGACAAACAGGTAAGTACACAGGGAGCATGTTGTATGGGATATGCCTGTGTGGAGAGGCTGGATGTAAGAAGGAAGGGGGGAGAGTGCTGCGTGCATGAAAGACGGTGAGTGCATGTGCCACATGGCAAGAGTAGGGATGGGGGCCAATCACTTTGACGGTGTGTTGGTAATAACTTCTCTTTTTCCCCTGTACATTTCATGTAGGTCAGCGCCCACCAGAAGAAAGATATTTGGCGTGCCATCGCCAAGGACATCTGGAACCTGGGCGTCTACCACAGACGGAGCACCCACTGCCGGAAAAGATGGGAGGACATTCGCCGCTGGAGCAAGAAGACGGCGGGGGCTCAGCTGGGGATTTCCTCCCAACATGGGAGGGGTGCCCGTCGCACCATGACCCCCCTGATGTTCAGGATCCTGGCGGTGGCCTACCCGGAGTTGGATGGGCGCTTGAGGGCATCACAGCAGCCACAAGGGGGTGAGTACACTCTCATTCTGCTGACATTGCGCGCAGTGGAGGTGCCTGGGTGGGGGAGGAAGGCTGTGGGTTTCCCTAGGCCAGGGCGAGTTCCATAGGCAAGGCCCCTCCATATGTCAGGCCATGTGGCACCCCAGCCCACCTCTGTGGAGTGCCAAGTACAGCTAGTCATGCCCCTGTGTCATCTGTGTGTGCAGATGTCGTCCATAGCCTTGTAGGCCATTTCCCAGAAATTGAACAGTGGAGCCCAAGAGCGCAGCGTAGTGCAGGGGGCTTCTGTGTTTGTCGTGTCCACCAATGGTAGCGGTAATGCATGCACTCAACATGTCTTTCTTCTGTCTTCCCCCCACTTTTTGTGGTCTCCCTGTTCTTGTGTGCATTAGCATCATCAGGCGGAGGAACAGTGGCAACGGAGCACGAGGGAGCTGTATCCCGCATGGCCATGGAGGGCGACACTACGGAGTCTGAATTCACCAGTGGGACGGAGGGCGAGGGGAGCTCCACGGCAGGGACAGGAGCTGACACCAGCGACACGGACTCGTCCTCTGATGGGAGCTCCCTTGTGGTGGTGGCAACATCTGTGCCCCCGCATCTACCGGTACAGCCGCCACCCCCCTACCAGCACCGCCCTCCCAGCAGCCCCTCAGCCTTTGCCCCGTGCCCGCTCAACCAGGAGGGTGGGCATCACCTTCGCCCCAGGCACCTCAGGCCCTGCCCCAGTCACCTCTGCTGCCCTCAGTGAGGAGGCCATTGACTTCCTCAGGTCCCTCACTGTTGGGCAGTCTACCATTTTGAATGCCATCCAGGGTGTAGAGAGGCAGTTGCAACAAACAAATGCATTCCTGGAGGGCATTCATTTTGGTCAGGCGGCCCTTCACCGAGTTTTTCAGACTCTGGCCTCAGCACTGATCGCAGCCATTGTCCCCGTCTCTAGCCTCCCCCCTCCAACTTCCTTAACCCCGACCCAATCCCCTGTACCTCAGCCTATCCCAAGCACACCTACAGACCAACATGCACACACGTCAACACCCAAGGGAAGCTCAGGCAAACATAAGCACCACACATCCCACAGGCACTCACGCAAGCATCACACGCATGCAGACACACCAACATCCACTGCCTCCACTGTGTCCCCATCCTCCTCGTCTCCCTCCTCCCTCCCAGTCTTGTCTACACTCACACCTGCATGCACTACCTCTACAGCCACTACGTCCCTCTCCAGCACACCCACCACCACACCCTGCTCACGTGCAGTCACCACCCCCACTACCATTCACACGTTCCCTGTGTCCTCTCCCAGTGTGTCTGTGACTCCCCCTCCCAAGATACACAAACGCAGGCACACACCCACCTAACAGTCATCCACCTCACGACAGCCTCCAGTGCATGCACCTTCACCCAAAGTCACCAAACGTACACCTCCTACAACCACCACCTCTTCCTCCACTCCCAAACCCCCTCCAGCTACCCATCCCAGTGTGTCCCAAAAATGTTTCCTGTCCACCCTTGACCTCTTTCCCACACCTCCCCCACCCCGTCCATCTCCTAGGTCCCGAACTAGCACCTCAGCCACAACATCTCCGCGACCAGTGGTGCCTGTAGTCACTGGAATGTGGAGTGCACCGGCCAACAGGGCAGCCAGTGTGGCACAGAGCCACAGCACAGACAGTCCCCCACCTGTGAAGCATCAGAAGTTGGCCAGTGCCCGGCGGGAGAGGGGGAAGACTCCAGCCACCAAAGCCGCTCCCAGGGGTCCCGTTGGGAGTGTGGAGTCAGCTGTGACACCTTCCAAGGTGGGGAAGGGCCACAAGAAACCCAGCAAGTCTGGGAAGAGCTGCACAGCGGAGAAGACCGCCACCATCCCCGCTGCCCAGTAGGCCAGCACCAGCCCAGCTGCCCAGGAGGCCACCGCCAGCACTAGCCCAGCTGCCCAGGAGGCCAGCACCAGCCCAGCTGCCCATGAGGCCACCGCCAGCACCAGCCCAGCTGCCCAGGAGGCCACCGCCAGCACAAGCCCAGCTGCCCAGGAGGCCAGCACCAGCCCAGGTGCCCAGGAGGCCACCAACAGCACAAGCCCAGCTGCCCAGGAGGCCGCCAGCACAAGCCCAGCTGCCCAGGAGGCCACCGCCAGCACAAGCCCAGCTGGGCCATGAAGGACCGCCAGCAAAAGGTCCGCTGGGCCATGAAGGACCGCCAGCAAAAGGCCCGTTGGGCCATGAAGGACCACCAGCGCCAGCCGCGCTGGGCCATGAAGGACCGCCAGCAGCTGAGACCCTGCAATGGAGACCGCCATCTGAAGCACCGCTGAACAGGGCACCGCCATCTTAAGCACCGCTGAACAGGGCACCGACATCTCAAGCACCGCTGAACAGGGCACAGACATCTCAAGCACCGCTGAACAGGGCACCGCCATCTCAAGCACCGCTAGCCTATGAGCGGCAGGGGTACTGACGCTACTGAGTCTGTCACGGGGTGAATGATGCACTCTGAACACCATGCCCCCTCCAGAACCAGTGGAGACCCTCATCCACTACCTCTGTCCTTAACAGGATGAAGCACTCTGGGCACCATGCCCCCTCCAGAACCAGTGGAGACTGTCATCCACTTGTGAGACTGTGGCTTTGCACTCCCCAGGATTGAACAGTGGGCAGACCACTCACTGTAGAGACTTGAGAGACTGTGGCTTTGCACTCCCCAGGATTGAACAGTGGGCAGACCACCCACTGTAGAGACTTGAGAGACTGTGGCTTTGCACTCCCCAGGATTGAACAGTGGGCAGACCACCCACTGTAGAGACTTGTGAGACTGTGGCTTTGCACTCCCCAGGATGTAACAGTCGGCATGTGGCCCCCTCGTGGATTTGTCGTCGTGCACTCAAGCGGCTGAGGTGCCCCCCCTTTCCCTCCCCCTGAGGTGCCTGTTTTCTTGGTATCTGATGCCCCTGCAGTGTTCTCTCCGTCATGGTCGGGGATCTTGTGTGGGCCTCGCCCATCTTAGTGCACTACCTGGACTACTATGCTTGGTATATATTTTGTATATGGTGTATATATATATATATATTTCTGCGTACTTGTTTTTAATATATTACAATGGTTACACTAATTTTCTATTGTCTTTGCATTCTTCCGGGGGATTTGGGGGGTGTAACTGTGAGGTATTGATATGCATTTGTGTGTGTTGTAGTGGGTGAGGTGGGGGTGTTGCGTGTGTGTGTCCCTATTTTTTCCCTCCCCCCTCCCCTGTGTCGTAGTTGCAGTACTCACCGTGGTCTTCGCCGCCGGCGTTCGTGCTCCTGGTAGAGGAGCAGGAAGACTATAGCAGGGAGAATTTGGAGTTCCGGGTCCATGGTGTCCTCGTTCCTCGTGGGGTGTGTAGAGGTGAGGGTTTCCCCTTTGGGATTCCTGTTTCTGCCGTGTTTTTATCCGCGGTGAATCCGCCCTGGAAAAGGTGGCTGATTGGCCTGTCATAATAGTGTGGGCGGTACATTGTCTCCCGCATGTCTGTTGGCGGTGACCGCTGCGCTGTTTGTTTGTACCGCTGTGGCGGTCGGAGTGTTAAAGTGGCTGTCTTTGTTGGCGGTTTCCGCCACTGTCGTAATTGCAATTTTTTTTACCGCCGGCCTGTTGGCGGTTTTACCGCCGCTTTAACACCGTCCGCCAGGCTTGTAATGACCACCTTATTCTTTTGCAAACTAAGTACTGACTACACAAAAACATACTACATGAAGGCGATGATAGGAAAATAAAGTAAACAACACTCTTAAGAGCCTTGTTTATTTTCTATAGTTCCACACACATTTTGTTTCCCCTTTTCTTCTCAGAAGCAAATATGATGCAGTTAAGGGCTGGATGGGCAAGGGTTATGACCCGTTGATCTCCTCATAGAAAGAATGAACAAATTGTCTCAAACCACATTCACAGACATATTTCAAATGTGTTATTATCAATATAGGATTCTGCGAAAGTCCTCTGACATGATTAATCGTTCTCATGGCATTCTTGTCATTTAAAAAAAAACTAATTCAAATTAAGCTTAATAAAATATTCTATATTAATGAAGAGTCTTTTTGCTTTGCACTTGCAACAACTGTTTTGATGAAGTCAAAATATGTCACATTGTAGTTCTGCTTCAATGTGCACTCTTATATCTGACACTGTGCTATTAAAGTAAAGTTGTAAGGCCTTACACCACGCTTCTGGATACTTCAGGCCAGAATTATCAAGGGACTGCATTGCCCTTGCATCCATACAAGGTGTCACAAGGACAACCCAATTTCTAAGTCAGATTTGCGAAGCAACACAAGACTACCTTTCATGGCCCTGCTTTGCTTGGTAAATCTGGAGTACATCAAGGCAGAGCAAGTGGCTGCCTTGCGTTACTCTGCCCTGGGAAGGCATTCCATGGGTGCAGCTTGGATGTTCTCATGCCTCCACCCATGAATTTTCATGCATTTCCAATGTGTCAAAATGCTATGTCTTCCCAGGGGAGGTGTAACAAGGAGAAAAATCTTTATTTCTCCTTGGTGATTCCACTTTCTACGTGTGCTGCATTTCACAGCAAACTTAGAAAGAAGAAAAAGACTCAGAGGATTGTTTTTGCCTACATCACAGGCATCCTTGCTCCATGGCTTATGGTTGCCTATGTTGGCACATGACACATTGTGCAACAGTGCAGGGAGAGAGAAGGAATGCCCATGATTCAGCACATTCCTGTACTCTCCCTTTCAAGCATCACAACAACTTGTCTTGCTGTGTTGTGTTGCATGAAAAATGATAAATATGGCCCTTCATATTACTGATGATTGCCAATATGGCAAAATGGGTTTTGTAAAATTTGTAATACTCTTAACAGCTTCTTTGAACATCAAGTATTCTTATCAATTGAGCTGTTATAAAACTGTGTTTTGACTTAGTAGTTTGCATATTATACACTCTCTATGACTTTTCTTGTGGTCATCCTTAGTAGCACCAGAAAGAGGTTTCCGCCATTCATACTGTTTTGTACAGAATTAATTTATCATCCTGTAACATCATTAGTGTACAGTTTTACAACTAGGCCCCCTTACATAGTGAGCTGTCACTGAATCTCGGTCCTCTACCATGAGTAAGTAGTTTGTTGTCTCTTTCCACATCTCACCAGAGTTTGATGCATCTCCCTTGACTAGGGTCCTCATTATGAACATGGTGGTCCATGCCGCACCACCGGCGGTGGCGGTAGAAACCGCCAACAGAGGAGTGGCCCGGACCGCCAAATAATGAACCAAACGAAACACATGCATCCCACGCACCATCCACCGCCAGGAAAGGAGTCCTGCTGACAACGGCAGAGTCCGCTCACAGGCCGTCGGAAAGGCCCAACCCGCCCATTAAATTAAGAACTACCATTCCGCCGCCAGTTCTGGGGCGGGAACCACCGCCACACAAAGCCAGGCAGAGAAGAAACAAAAAGAACGAAACACTCACCGGAGTTCCACAAAACGTGCAGCGACAGCCATGGACAGAGTGCTGCAGATCATGCCAGCCTTGCTCCTTTCCATATATCTACACAACCGAGCCCGCAGATGAAGACAACAACGGTAAGTACCGCAACCTACGACACATGGGAGGAAAGGGCAAAGTTACATACCAACCCAATCCACCCACACCGCGATGCCTCCCCAACCCTTCCCAGCAGCACAAGTCAGACACCCCACACCAAGAGGGATGTACCCGACCAAGGCCACTGCAACTTGGCCATAGTACATACAATAGCCCCATACCCATAAATAACTTAAACAAACACCAGGGTGGAACTGCATGCAGCCCAAACACAGGCCACACCGAAACTTTATTATGTAGCTCAGTGAGCTAAATGGTGCCAACAGGGCCAATGGCCAGTCCATCAAAAGTAATTAGTCCTTGGCCACAATTGGCCACACCTGACTCCCACAAGTGCTGGGTACTCCACTGAACGGGGGACCATATAGGGATCCAGGCACCTCATGGAAGGGGGGGTGTGCATGTAGTGGGTGCAGGTGACTTCTCAGTATGCTGTGGTGTGGTGGATGCCTGATGGGTGGATGTCTTGGTGCTTTTGAGTGTTTTGGTAGGTGGGGGTGGACACAGTGGGAGAAGACAGACAGCTAGTGTGGATGTATGTTGGGTGGGTGTCTGCAAGTCGGGTGAGTGTGCTGCATGTGTCAACTACAGTGGAGGTGGTGAGTGCAGGTGTGGTGTATGGGGTGCATGTATGGCTGTCTGCTATTGTGGTGAGTGCAGGAAGAGGAGCAGTAACAGTGAGTGAAGGTGAAGTGCATGAGGGTGTGGATGTAGAGGGGACAGACAGGGAGGTGGAAGAGGTGGGCACACTGGGGGAAGTGGACGTTGTTGTGTGTGCAGGTGTCTGATAGCTGTGTGAATGCTTGTGGTGGGAGGTGTGGTGCTTGTGTTTGGAAGTGTGCTACTTGTGTGTTAATGTGCCTGTAAGCGGGTCTGATTGTGTGCTTTGGATGGCTGCTATCCAAGAGGAGGCCAGAGTCTGAAAAGATCGATGTAGGGCAGACATGGCACTGTGAATGCCATCCAGATAGGCATTGGTCTGCTGCACCTCAGAAGCCAGACCCTGGATGGCATTGACGGTGGTTGTCTGCCCTACAGAGATGGTTCTCAGGAGGTCAATAGCCTCCTCTGTGAGGGCAGCAGGGCTGACTGGGACAGGGGAGGAGGTGCCTGGGGCGAAGAAGACACCCACCTTTCTAGGTGGCCGGGCACGGGCATCTCAGTGGGGAGCAGAAGGGAGGGCGCTGATGGTATGGGGGTGGCGGAAGATGTAACGGTAGTGGTGTGTGCACTATAGTACACTACCGCCGGAGGACCCCATCAAAGGAAGTCTCAGAGTCACTACCTCCTGTGGTATTAGCCTCCCCGTGGAAGTCCCCTCACCCTCCCACCCACTGGTCCCCTGGGCGTCCGTTGTCTCTGCCTCGGAGAATCCGTGGGCCTCTGCCTCCCCGCTTGCCGGTGCCTCAGCTCCCTCGCCAGATGTTGATGCTGTACCAGACAAACACAAGAGAAGAGGGATGGGGAGACAAAACAGGATAGACACTTGTAAGTAGCTGAATGCTGATACACAATGGCCAGACATACACCTACCCAGCAGACACACCCAACAGGCAGCACCATGCACTAGGCCCATTGCCATGGCCCTGACTACTGAGCAGTATACTGACCTACACCCATATCCTGAAATTGTATTGGAGCTCAGGTAGGTAAAACCTGACAGGGACACGCCTACACCCTTTGGGGAGCAGACAGTAGCTGGACACCAGTCAAAATCCCTGCTCTAAGCACTTTGAGCCCTATCGCACAAACACTCATCCTTCCAGGCTGAAGTATGGGCTGTGAGTACCCTACCCCCTTGTGACTGCTGTGCAAGCTTCAAGCGCCCATCCAGGTCTGGGTACGCCACCGCCAGGATCCTTCGCATGAGGGGGGTCAGTGCCCGAAGGGCACCCCTTCCACGTTGGGAGGACTTCCCCAGCTGGGCCTCAGTGATCTTCCACGCCCAGCACCACAGGTCCTCCCACCTCTTTCGACAATGGGTGCTCCGCTGGTTGTAGACCCCCAGGGTCCGTACCTCCTTGGCTATGGCATACCAATGTGCCCTCTTCTGGTGGGCGCTGACCTAGTAGGGTGACACAGAAATGGAACACAGAGGTCAGGCACCTGCACAATATCAACAGCTGGCAGATTGTCAGCTATAGGACAGACAGTACTCCCAGACATGCAGGACATTGGCACGCAGCATTCCATGCACCAAGCCCCATCCTGGCTCACAGGAGCACACATCTGTGCAATCCACTCCATCCATCACTCACACAGTGCCCCCCAAACCTGGACTCACCTGTACCTCTGGCCGTCCGTAGAGTCTGCTGTACAGGGGCAGGACCCCTTCCACCAGTTTCTCCAGTTCTTCCTGGGTGAAGGCCGGGGCTCTTTCCCCTGCACCACGTGGAACATCCATAGCCAGAGGCAGGCCACAGTAGTACGCAGAGTGGAGTGCTTATCCGCACAGGGAGTTCCGCGGCGGTATGCAACGTCACCGCCGGCGGCGATCATGATACGCCAGGATTCCCCATTGGAATCCATGTTATCCAATGAGGGTGTGAACGCTGTGACGTCAACCGCTAGCAGTATTAGCTCACTTCCACAACAGAGGGGCAGAACTACAGTGGGCAGACATTTTGCCATCACCTACGCATCTTGAAATTCATAATACTCACAATGCTGGGCCTACTAGCCATATGAAGCACCTAGGCCTCTATCCATTGAGTATATAATCACACATGATTTACTCCGTTCCCTCCTAGTGATGTACATGTACATCTGTCAGGTTGCAGTTATTGTACAGACACTACTATGAAGAATGCAGTGCATGTATGTAGCAAATATGCCAGTGCATGTGTGCACATCACTCGTTTTTTTTACCCCTCATAGGTACCGACCCTTGTGGCGAGGAAGGGCACCATCAGTGTACAGTCAACTTGTGGATATGGGGACCATGGTGGAGCATCAGATCATAATTACCTACAGACTCACACGTGCAACTATTCAGGACTTATGTGCATTACTGGATCCTGCAATGACTCCTGGAAATCGTAATCAGCATGCCAATCCAACTGAGTTGCAGGTGCTCTCCGCACTCCATTTCCTGGCCACAGGCTCTTTTCAAGTGACAGTGGGCATGGGTGCTGGTTTCTCACAGCCAATGTTCAACCAGGTACTGACAAGATTTATGCATTTGTACAACATCTGCAATCCTATGTGCGATTCCCCCAAAGTGCTGACCTCCCTGCCATCAAGTCTGACTTCTATGCCTTTGCAAACATTCCCCATGTCATAGATGCTATCGATGGCACCCACATAGCTATCATCCCCCCAAGAGTGAGTGAACAGGTGTACAGAAACAGGTAGAACTTTCACTCCCTGAACATCCAATTGGTATGTACTGCAGACCAGTATATATCCCATGTGAATGCCATGTTTTCGGGTTCTGTCCATGATTCATTTGTTTTGAGGAAGAGTAGTGTGCCACAGAAGATAAAACAACTACAAGAGGACAGAGGGTGGATCATAGGTAAGTTTGCCTATCACTAACTGACACATTGCAAAAAAACAGCCTGTCTGACTAAGGACATTCCAATGACGACTCTGTATTGACCATTTCTCTAGGTGATTCTGGCTATCCAAACTTTCGTTGGCTCCTAACACCACTGAGGAATCCCAGGATGGAGGCAGAGAGGAAATTCAATGAGGCCAATGGACATACTAGGAGGGTGATAGAGCATACTGTAGGTCTCCTGAAGGCTAGATTCCAGTGCCTACATATCTCTGGGGGTTTCCTGGCCCTATGGGCCTGATAAGGTGTGTAGAATAGTGGTGGCCTGCTGCATGCTGCACAACGTGGCAGTGAGACATTCAATCCCCCTTTTGAAGGTGGAGGGTGCTATAGGTCTTGACCAGTTACCTCAGAGAGGTGAGGAGAGTGATGGTGAGGATGAGGAAGGTGAAGATGTCAATTCCAGGAACCAACTGATACAAAGCTACTCCCAATAACTGTGTGGGACTTCAGCCTGTAAATGTGGTTAGTGACTGATACTGTAAGTGTGCCATGTCATCTAGGGGAAATTGGTCATTATAGGCGAGACATGGACCTCTTCAGCATGGTACTGACAGACAATATATGCATTCCCTCCTTGCCTATTTTGAAACAAACATTACCTCCACCACCATGCACAAATTGACAATAAAGTTGTTCCCTGCCAGTTGCATCCATACTCCACTTTGTTCAACATTGACGACAGGAGACAGTTTTACAGGTGAGATATGTTGTTTATTGTGGAATACAGTGAAATGTGCTATGTACAGTGATGGAAGTCTTAATGGTTGGGTGTCCTCAAAACCGTCTTGGTGGCAGGCCTGTTTGATGTCATAGGTGGGTCCTATTTGTAGTTTAGTACTTTATTTAGCTCTCAACTAAGTGTAGTTGGTGAATGGGTGGGATGGTTGCTTGGCAGTAGTAGCAGTCTCAATTGTTGGAGTGGGGCTTGTTCTTTGCTGGGTTTCCAGTGCCATATCTTGGCCTGAGACTACGTTTGGGCGCCTGCTGTGAAGCTTCTTGGGGTGGCATGGTTTGGCCTTGTGATTCCTGGGAGGGTATTTCCTGTGCTGTTTCAGCTGCTTGGGTCATCTGTTGCTGGTTGTCCAGGGCTGTTGTGGGGGCCTCTTGTCCGGTGTGGGAGTCTGAGTGTTTGTTGACCAACTGCAGCAGTGCTCCTTCAATGATGGCCATTGTGGCATTGTGCTCTTTCCACTGCTCCATGGCCTGTTGGTGTTGTTCCAGCTGCATCCTCTGACTTTGTTCCAGGGTGGATACAATCTGTGCCAACCTGTCTTGGGTATGTTGGTAGGCCCCCAATACCTCTGCAATGACGTCCTGGGCTGCTGCATCTATCCGGGGCCCTACCCCCTGACCCACTGGGGCACTTGTCCTTGCCCTAGCCCCCTGTGCCTGTGTCCCCTCTGCAGGTCTTGACATGCCACTGGTACTGGGGCCCTCGTCTTCCTGCATGGTGGGGTTGGGAGACTGTGGCCTCTGTAGCTGTGTTCCACCTGTTTGTGCCCTGGGTCCACTGGTGTGGGTATGCCTCCCCTGGCCTGCTGGTCTTGACTGGGTGTTAGGGGTGACAGTGTTTTCTTGGGTGGGCTGCTGCATGGTGAGCATCCAGGGCTGTGTGAGGGGCTTGCCTGCTTATCAGAGTCCAGGGATCCTTCACCAGTGTCCTGTGATGTGCCTCTGTGTCCCTGGAGTGCTGTGGCACTCCTTGTCCCCTCCATTAGGGTTGCATGGGTGGTGGTGCCTGTGGGGGACATAGACATGTCTGTAATAGATGCATGAGGGTTTGAGGTGTACTGAACTTTGCAATTTTTTGCTGGTGTGCCTTTCAGTGGCCTTCCAGGGTGCCTTTGTGAGGTGGACATTGCATTTAGTGGTAGTGTTGGAGTTACATTGTGGTGGGGGTTATTATTCCATTGTGGGTATGTGCAGGGGTGGGTGGCTGTGCACAGCGGGAGTGATGTGGGCCTGGTAGTGAGTTGTTTGTGATGCAGGGTGGGGGATATGGTGGGTAATGGCTGGGTGGGGTGAGGGCCTAGGTGGGTGTGTCTGGGGTGCGGTGGTACATGCATTACAGGTATGGTGTATATGGGGTAATTGTAGATTACTTACCCAAGTCCATTTCTCCAGTGAGTCCAGTTAGTAACCTCTGGGTGCAGGATGGTGAGTACCTTCTCCTCCCTGTCTGTGTAGTCGGGTGGTGTTGGTAGCTGTCCTCCCGCAATCTTCTGCACTGCGATGTGGTACCTGGATGCCATGGCCCGGACCTTCCCCCACAGGTCATTCCATCTCTTGCGGATGTCATACCTGGTGCTTGGGTGGTGTCCCACTGCATTCACCCTGTTCACAACGGTCTGCCACAGCTCCATTTTCCTGACGATGGGTGTGTGCTGCACCTCAGACCCGAATATTTGTGGCTCCACTTTTTGGATCTCGTCCACCATGGTCCTTAGCTCCCTTTCGGTGAAGCGTGGATTTTTAGGGGGGGGCATGGTGAGGGTGGTGGATGCCGTCAGGACTAGGGACGGGGTTTGGGTGCACCTGTGTGGGTCGATATGCGTGTCCTGTCTGCTGGCGTTCTCTATCTGGCTCTGGTGCTCTCTGTCTTCTGGTCCTGGTTTCGTTGTGGGGTGTGTCTTGGGGTGTTTTTTATGGTGTTCTGGATGTGTGTCAGGTGTGTGGGTGCTAAGCCTAGCCAATGTGTGCACTGGTTGCTGTTGGGCCCACTTGCCGCCCGTGGCAGTCGCAGCGGCCAATGGTCATCCAGCCTCCACTGTCCTCCGAGGTGATTTGTGCATAATTATTTGGAGGGCGGGATGTGGGTGTGCTTGGAGGTGGTGGGGTGGGGTGGGCCAGGATTCCCGCAGACATGATCCTGGCGGGGAGTGGTGGTCTGGGAATTTTTGGTGAGGTTGGGGTTTTCGATCATTATATGGCTGGTTTCCATTCGCCGCCGCCGGCGAGATTCCGTTCACCACCGCCACAGCGATTGGCGGTCTTTCCCGCCATGTTCATAATGACCACCTAGATTTGCTTGAGATCCAATAACCCACATTAACTTTAGTTTATTGTTAGTTCAAACCACTGAAATGCACTCAGCATATGCTATAGCTTGTGCTACCTGCCATTTAACTCTTTCCTTTGCTTCTGCACTATTTGCAAATCATCAAAACACATCAGCAATCAAAATATTGTAAAGTATTCAAACAAAAATATGGTGGACCACAATATCGTCAAAAACCAAGTACAATGAATATACAATATATATACATTTATATCAATTTATAAACTAAAATGTAAAGCATTAACAGATGTAAAATAAAAACATAAAAATAAACAATTGATAAACATAAATTACTTTACAATTTTTGGTAATAATACCAATCAGAAAAATAAACATGCATATAACAAAAACATAGAGCAAAATATATAAAAAAAATAAAAAAGAATATAAAAGGTTTTCTGGCTTTGTTTGGCTAAACAAGAGAGCCATATTGAGAGTTACCAGGTGGCTAGCTGTTTGGTGAGTCTAGTATTAGAACCAAAGAGAATGATCTCAGATTTCACTTGGTTAAGCTAAAGTCAACCCTGGTTAAGCTAGAAGGGCATACTGCTTGGAGAGGCTGAGAGAAAGTCAAAAGCTGAATCAAGTTGATTGACTTTCCCAAAAACTTTAATGTTAAGGTGAATATTTTTCAGACGAGCATTTGTGGAGAAATAAACTAAGGGCAATTGTTTCACTTACAAATGTGAACTCGTTTTGTAACGAACCTCCCGGTCCCCATTCCATGTTTTCACTTTCTCGGGAAAAAGCAGGCATTTTTTATTTAGATTTAATATAACTCTATGGCCCAGATTTACAAGAAAATGATGGAGTGTGACACTGCTCCAAACTTGGCAGTGCCACGCTCTGTCATTTTTTAAAATGCAGTGATGTGCCATATTAATAACAATACAGCACAGCCCTACTTTTCCCCCTGTGCCGGCGTTAAATTTGCTGCCGGGCGCTAATGAAGCCACCCTTCTGCCATGGTGCAAGGATGGCAGCACTGAGGGGGAGATTGTTTTTGTGCAGGGACACCTTCCTGCAAAAAAACAATCTTCAATGGCCTTTTACTCTTCCTATGTGTGCTGCAAAATGCAGCACACATAGAAAGATAAAAAAACGAGGAGAAATGAAAGCAATTCTAGTTGCGCCACGCCAATGCCACGCCTTTGCTGGGTTTAGATTTTGCAGCTGTCTCAGGCTTCTGAAAACTCCTAAATCGGGAGCAGCATGAAAATGCAATGGCTTTTGCTGTGGCACGCCCACAGCAACACCCGTAGTATGCCCCTTCCACGCAAAGTGCTGCATGTGAAGGGCCTGTATTTAATGCCACCTTGTAAATACGGCTCAGTGAAGCTTCGTGGCGACAGGGCCTTGTTAATCTGGCCCTATGTGCGATAACATGAATGTCAATAAAGGGAAGGCAGAGATAGCTACTGTCACTGAGTCCTTGCACTTTATTCAAGGGGCTGGGGATGTCTGGTGGTGAATGAAAAGGGCATGTCATGGAATCAAGATTATGCATCCTTGGTATTTGGCACCCCTGACATTAGATAACAGCAGCCATGAGCTTGTTACCAAGACCTTGGGCTTGAACACTTAGGTGGTCATTACAACATTGGCGGTAAAAGCCGCTTACCGCCGTGCAGAAGACCAGCAACACACCGCTGCGGAATTCCGCCACAGCTATTATGACCCAAATTACGGAACCCGCCAAATTTCAGACACCCACACAAGTCTGCCACACCAAAGGTCAGTGATAAACTGGCGAAAACAAAACCTCCACTGTCACGCCAACAGAAATATGCCCACACTATCACAACACACGAATCCATGCGGCGGTCTTTCAACCGCGGTATTCCATTGGCGGTACACACCGGCGCGCTCAAAATACACACACATTTACAAAACACTACCACATTGGACAATTCAAAATACACACACCTGATACACATACACACACCACTCCCACACACCCAATACAATATAAAACACACACCCACAACACCCACAAACCCCCACGACAAAAAATTACGAAAGAAGGCCAGAGAGAGAGCACCAGCAAGAACAACAGCATCCACAGGCACACAACACCATCACCCAAAGAACTTCCACGCACCTCACACAACACACCACTACATATCAGCACACATATCAGCACACACACAACCACACACATCACCGACACCACCCCATGGCACGGCAAAGACACCCCAGGTTCTCGGAGGAGGAGCTCAAGGTCATGGTGAAGGAAAGCGTCCAGGTAGAGCCACAGCTATTCGGAGCACAGGTGGAGCACACCTCCATTGCAAGGAAGATGGAGCTATGGCGAAGAATAGTGGACAGGGTCAACGCAGTGGGACAGCACCCAAGAAATCGGGAGGACATCAGGAAGAGGTGGAACGACCTACGGGGGAAGGTGCGTTCCGTGGTCTTAAGACACGACCTGGTGGTTCAGAGGACTGGCGGCGGACCCTCACCTCCTCCCCCACAACTAACAACATGGGAGGAGCAGGTCTTGGAGATTCTGCATCCTGAGGGCTTCGCAGGAGTAGGTGGAGGAATGGACTCTGGTAAGTCAAATCTTAACTATTACAACCCCCACCCTACCTGTATGCTATCACATACCCCCACCCTCACCCCCAGCACCCCAACTCCTCACATATGTCCCAACATCACAAACCACCCATCCCAACACCAAGCCCTGCATGCAACAACAAAGCATGGACACCCATCACTAAAGAATGCCCACTGCACATACCCATACAACCCCCTAAACCATCCTCACACAAGGTCTCACACAGGAATGCAAGCACTGGGGTACACGGTCACCCAGCCATTGCACACCATGACACACACAGATGTAATAGCCATCCTTTTACATCCCTGCAGGACCCCTACCCAACGTCACCAGACATGAGGGTCCACACATGTCCACACCACCAACAGAAGAGGCCCACAGTGATGGCAGCAGCTCTGTCCAACTGGATCTAGATGACCAGCCCGGCTCATCTGGGACCTCGGGACAGTCGGTTCCTATCACCCAGTCACAGGCCACTTCAGACCTTCCACCCCCTGGAAACACCAGGACAGCACCCACCAGCGGGCCCATACCTCCGTCCCCAGGACACATCAATCAGTAGTGTGTCCACCACTACAGGGAATCCAGGATAACCCACCACCCCAACAACAACAGGGACCTGGGGGCAGTGGTAGTGGGCACACGGTCCAGGGGACGGAGGCCCAGGAACACAGGGGAACTGGGAGGGCTGCTGTGCGATAGGGGGCGGACAGGCTAAGGGAACCCACTCTCCACGAGGCCCTCTGCTCCATCATGGGACCCCACCACCACTCCAAGGAGACGATGGCAACGGTACTGGCCAAGTTTCAGGAGACCCAGCGCCTGCAGGAAGAACAGTATATGGGCTTCAGGGAGGAACTCAGAACCATCAGCTCCACCCTGGGCACCATCGTAGGGGTGCTGAAGGAAGTACTCAACACCAGGATGGACACTGTGGCACTACAAGGGGCCCCTGACACTAGCATGGACGATGAACTGCCCACCACCTCCGACAGCGCTAGTGGACAGGACGCCCCGCCACAGGACCACCACACCAGCACCCCACCCCCTGCATATGGAGAACCACCCCGCAAATGATCCCTGAGATCCAGGATAAAGACAGAGCACGATGCCAAGACCCCCGCCAAGAAATGAGACCAGCCTGATTGTCATCCTACTGTCCCACTTTGTCACCCTGTCCATACTGAAACTGCCCCAGCTCCACTTCCTCTGCCCATATGGGCAATGCACCTGTGAGACTAATAGACTGGACTCTGCCATGGACTTTCCTCCGCCATCACCCCTCACCATTTCACGACCCCCTCCAATATTGAGCACTTAAATAAACACACTTAAAGCACAAAACAATCTGGAGTCTGTCTGTGATTTCGAAATAGTGTATTAGCAAATACAATGACAAAATGCTATTTCAAGTTTAATGTCAACATACCTATGTCACACAGCTCTAGTCCATGAGGAATCTAAGCAGATGTCACACAGTGGGACACACATCTGTGAAATCGTAAGTGAAAGGGACAACTCAGTGACCATACACTGGGTGAAAACGACACACAATAAAGAGGTAGTAGTGTTAAAGTACATGTAGTAGGCAGGTTTGTATTCTTACCTGTGTCTCACTGGAAATATTGCTGGATCACTGAGTCCCTGTTGTGCATGTCTTCTTCCCCTGCTTCCTCGTCTTCACTGTCCACAGACTCCACAGCTGCAACAACACCGCCATCTGGACCATCCTCCTGCAGAAAAGGCACCTGTCGTCGCAAAGCCAAGTTATGAAGCATACATGATCTGGCACACCTTCTTTGGTGAGTAGAATAGGGATCCACCTGTCATATGGAGGCACCTGAACCTAGCCTTCAGGAGGCCGAAGGTCCGCTCAATCACCTCCTAGTTCGCCCATGGGCCTCATTGTAGCGTTCCTCTGCCCTTGTCCTGGGAATCCTCACTGGGGTCAGTAGCCATGACAGGTTGGGGTAACCAGAGTCACCTGCAAATGGCGAGGGACAACTGTTAGACATGCACTAACCTGGAGGGATATCCCCAGACACAGACAACCATTCCCACTGACTTGCTTCCAGGTGCTCACCTAATAGCCACACACGGTGCCTCTGGAGTTGACCCATCACATAAGGGATGCTGCTATTCCGCAGGATGTAGGCGTCATGCACTGAGCCAGGGAACTTTGCATTCACATGGGAGATGTACTGGTCTGCCAAACATACCATCTGTACATTCATCGAATGGTAACTCTTCCGGTTTCTGTACACCTGTTCACTCCTGTGGGGGGGTACCAAAGCCACATGTGTCCCATCAATGGTACCTATGATGTTGGGGATGTGTCCCAGGGCATAGAAATCCCCTCTCACTGTAGGCAAATCCTCCACCTGAGGGAAAACGATGTAGCTCCACATGTGTTTCAGAAGGGCAGACAACACTCTGGACAATACGTTGGAAAACATAGGCTGGGACATCCCTGATGCCATGGCCACTGTTGTCTGAAAGGAACCACTTGCAAGGAAATGGAGCACTGACAGCACCTGCACTTGAGGGGGGATTCCTGTGGGATGGCGCATTGCTGACATCAGGTCTGGCTCCAACTGGGTACACAGTTCCTGGATTGTGGCACGGTTAAGCCTGTATGTTATAATCAAACGTCGCTCCTCCATTGTCGACAGGTCCACCAACGGTCGGTACACTGGAGGATGCCGCCATCTCCTCACATGTCCCAGAGGACGGTGCCTATGAAGGACAACAGCGAGCACAGAGTCAAACAACTCAGAGGTACATACCCACAGTTTACACAGAACACCTGTCATACACAAAAGGTGGCCTGTATGTGTGTTGAGTCTAGGCCTAGGTATGAGTGACGCAGTTGGAAACGAAGCCATGTGGGCCCCTGAAATGGCGGCTGCCTGACCTGTAAAGTGGGACAATGGGATGTGAGGTAACTGCGCTGGCGTTGTACACTGTCGCGAGAGGCGGTCAAAGACCGCGGCGCAATGCTGCATTGGTTAACATTGGACTCTATGGGTCCCAGGAGCCAATGACGATGTACGCCGGCGCTGAAGGTACGCACAGCTGCAGATGTGACCGCCATTTTCTCTCACTTCACTTACTCGATACCTGATCTTCGACAGGAGAGGACCTACACTGCAAGTGCGGCTGTGACCTCGGTCTGGAAGAGACAATGGCTTGAGTGTCTGGGGAAAGGCCCCCTGCCTTCACATCGGAGGAGTTGGAGAAACTCGTGGATGGGGTCCTCCCCCAGTACACGCTACTCTACGGTCCTCCTGACAAACAGGTAAGTACACAGGGAGCATGTTGTATGGGCTATGCCTGTGTGGAGAGGGCTGGATGTAAGAAGGAAGGGGGGAGAGTGCTGCGTGCATGAAAGACGGTGAGTGCATGTGCCACATGGCAAGGGTAGGGATGGGGGCCAATCACTTCGACGGTGCAGTTGGTAATAACTTCTCTTTTTCCCCTGTACATTTCATGTAGGTCAGCGCCCACCAGAAGAAAGATATTTGGCGTGCCATCGCCAAGGACGTCTGGAACCTGGGCGTCTACCACAGACGGAGCACACACTGCCAGAAAAGATGGGAGGACATTCGACGCTGGAGCAAGAAGACGGCGGGGGCTCAGCTGGGGATGTCCTCCCAACATGGGAGGGGTGCCCGTCGCACCATGACCCCCCTGATGTTCAGGATCCTGGCGGTGGCCTACCCAGAGTTGGATGGGCGCTTGAGGGCATCACAGCAGCCACAAGGGGGTGAGTACACTCTCATTCTGCTGACTTTGCGCGCAGTGGAGGTGCCTGGGTGGGGGAGGAGGGCTGTGGGTTTTCCTAGGCCAGGGCGAGTTCCATAGGCAAGGCCCCTCCATATGTCAGGCCATGTGGCACCTCTGTAGAGTGCCAAGTACAGCTAGTCATGCCCCTGTGTCATCTATGTGTGCAGATGTCGTCCATAGCCTTGTAGGCCATTTCCCAGAAATTGAACAGTGGAGCCCAAGAGCGCAGCGTAGTGCAGGGGGCTTCTGTGTTTGTCGTGTCCACCAATGGTAGATGTAATGCATGCACTCAACATGTCTTTCTTCTGTCTTCCCCCCACTTTTTGTGGTCTCCCTGTTCTTGTGTGCATTAGCATCATCAGGCGGAGGAACAGTGGCACCGGAGCACGAGGGAGCTGTATCCCGCATGGCTCTGGAGGGCGACACTACGGAGTCTGAATTCACCAGTGGGACGGAGGGCGAGGGGAGCTCCACGGCAGGGACAGGAGCTGACACCAGCGACACGGACTCGTCCTCTGATGGGAGCTCCCTTGTGGTGGTGGCAACATCTGTGCCCCCGCATCTACCGGTACAGCCGCCACCCCCCTACCAGCACCGCCCTCCCAGCAGCCCCTCAGCCTTTGCCCCGTGCCCGCTCACCCAGGAGGGTGGGCATCACCTTCGCCCCAGGCACCTCAGGCCCTGCCCCAGTCACCTCTGCTGCCCTCAGTGAGGAGGCCATTGACTTCCTCAGGTCCCTCACTGTTGGGCAGTCTACCATTTTGAATGCCATCCAGGGTGTAGAGAGGCAGTTGCAACAAACAAATGCATTCCTGGAGGGCATTCATTTTGGACAGGCGGCCCTTCACCGAGTTTTTCAGACTCTGGCCTCAGCACTGATCGCAGCCATTGTCCCCATCTCTAGCCTCCCCCCTCCAACTTCCTCAACCCCGACCCAATCCCCTGTTCCTCAGCCTATCCCAAGCACACCTACAGACCAACATGCACACACGTCAACACCCAAGGGAAGCTCAGGCAAACATAAGCACCACACATCCCAAAGGCACTCACGCAAGCATCACACGCATGCAGACACACCAACATCCACTGCCTCCACTGTGTCCCCATCCTCCTCGTCTCCCTCCTCCCTCCCAGTCTTGTCTACACTCACACCTGCATGCACTACCTCTACAGCCACTACGTCCATCTCCAGCACACCCACCACCACACCCTGCTCACGTGCAGTCACCACCCCCACTACCATTCACACGCTCCCTGTGTCCTCTCCCAGTGTGTGTGTGACGCCCCCTCTCAAGATACACAAACGCAGGCACACACCCACCCAACAGTCATCCACCTCACGACAGCCTCCAGTGCATGCACCTTCACCCAAAGTCACCAAACGTACACCTCCTACAACCACCACCTCTTCCTCCACTCCCAAACTCCCTCCAGCTACCCGTCCCAGTGTGTCCCAAAAATGTTTCCTGTCCACCCTTGACCTCTTTCCCACACCTCCCCCACCCTGTCCATCTCCTAGGTCCTGAACTAGCACCTCAGCCACAACATCTCCGGGACCAGTGGTGCCTGTAGTCACCGGAATGTAGAGTGCACCGGCCACCAGGGCAGCCAGTGTGGCACAGAGCCACAGCACAGACAGTCCCCCACCTGTGAAGCATCAGAAGTTGGCCAGTGCCCGGCGGGAGAGGGGGAAGACTCCAGCCACCAAAGCCGCTCCCAGGGGTCCCGTTGGGAGTGTGGAGTCAGCTGTGACACCTTCCAAGGTGGGGAAGGGCCACAAGAAACCCAGCAAGTCTGGGAAGAGCTGCACAGCGGAGAAGACCGCCACCATCCCCGCTGCCCAGTAGGCCACGCCAGCACCAGCCCAGCTGCCCAGGAGGCCACCGCCAGCACTAGCCCAGCTGCCCAGGAGGCCACCGCCAGCACCAGCCCAGCCCAGCTGCCCAGGAGGCCACCGCCAGCACCAGCCCAGCTGCCCAGGAAGCCACCGCCAGCACCAGCCCAGCTGCCCAGGAGGCCAGCACCAGCCCAGCTGCCCATGAGGCCACCGCCAGCACCAGTCCAGCTGTCCAGGAGGCCACCGCCAGCACAAGCCCAGCTGCCCAGGAGGCCAGCACCAGCCCAGGTGCCCAGGAGGCCACCGCCAGCACAAGCCCAGCTGCCCAGGAGGAGACCGCCAGCACAAGCCCAGCTGCCCAGGAGGCCACCGCCAGCACAAGCCCAGCTGGGCCATGAAGGACCGCCAGCAAAAGGCCCGCTGGGCCATGAAGGACCGCCAGCAAAAGGCCCGTTGGGCCATGAAGGACCACCAGCGCCAGCCGCGCTGGGCCATGAAGGACCGCCAGCAGCTGAGACCCTGCAATGGAGACCGCCATCTGAAGCACCGCTGAACAGGGCACCGCCATCTTAAGCACCGCTGAACAGGGCACCGACATCTCAAGCACCGCTGAACAGGGCACCACCATCTCAAGCACCGCTAGCCTATGAGCGGCAGGGGTACTGACGCAACTGAGTCTGTCACGGGGTGAATGATGCACTCTGAACACCATGCCCCCTCCAGAACCAGTGGAGACCCTCATCCACTACCTCTGTCCTTAACAGGATGAAACACTCTGGGCACCATGCCCCCTCCAGAACCAGTGGAGACTGTCATCCACTTGTGAGACTGTGGCTTTGCACTCCCTAGGATTGAACAGTGGGCAGACCACTCACTGTAGAGACTTGGGAGACTGTGGCTTTGCACTCCCCAGGATTGAACAGTGGGCAGACCACCCACTGTAGAGACTTGAGAGACTGTGGCTTTGCACTCCCCAGGATTGAACAGTGGGCAGACCACCCACTGTAGAGACTTGTGAGACTGTGGCTTTGCACTCCCCAGGATGTAACAGTCGGCATGTGGCCCCCTCGTGGATTTGTCGTCGTGCACTCAAGCGGCTGAGGTGCCACCCCTTTCCCTCCCCCTGAGGTGCCTGTTTTCTTGGTATCTGATGCCCCTGCAGTGTTCTCTCCGTCATGGTCGGGGATCGTGTGTGGGCCTCGCCCATCTTAGTGCACTACCTGGACTACTATGCTTGGTATATATTTTGTACACGGTGTATATATATATATATTTCTGCGTACTTGTTTTTAATATATTACAATGGTTACACTAATTTTCTATTGTCTTTGCATTCTTCCGGGGGATTTGGGGGGTGTAACTGTGAGGTATTGATATGCATTTGTGTGTGTTGTAGTGGGTGAGGGTGGGGGTGTTGCGTGTGTGTGTCCCTATTTTTTCCCTCCCCCTCCCCTGTGTCGTAGTTGCAGTACTCACCGTGGTCTTCGCCGCCGGCGTTCGTGCTCCTGGTAGAGGAGCAGGAAGACTATCGCAGGGAGAATTTGGAGTTCCGGGTCCATGGTGTCCTCGTTCCTCGTGGGGTGTGTAGAGGTGAGGGTTTTCCCTTTGGGATTCCTGTTTCTGCCGTGTTTTTATCCGCGGTGAATCCACCCTGGAAAAGGTGGCGGATTGGCCTGTCATAATAGTGTGGGCGGTACATTGTCTCCCGCCTGTCTGTTGGCGGTGACCGCCGCGCTGTTTGTTTGTACCGCTGTGGCGGTCGGAGTGTTAAAGTGGCTGTCTTTGTTGGCGGTTTCCGCCACTGTCGTAATTGCAATTTTTTTACCGCCGGCCTGTTGGCGGTTTTACCGCCGCTTTAACACCGTCCGCCAGGCTTGTAATGACCACCTTATTCTTTTGCAAACTAAGGGGCATATTTATACTCCGTTTGCGCCGAATTTGCATAGTTTTTTTCGACGCAAATTCGACGCAAAACTAACTCCATATTTATACTTTGGCGTTAGACGCGTCTACGCCAAAGTTCATGGAGTTAGCGTCATTTTTTGGCGTGAACACCTTCCTTTCATTAATGAGATGCAAGGTAGGCGTTCCCGTCTTAAAAAATGACTCCCAGGCATGTGTGTGGTATTTATACTCCCGGGCAAAAATGACGCCCGGGAGTGGGCGGGGCAAAAAAAACCGCATTTGCGCCACTTTTTAACGCCTGGGTCAGGGCAGGCGTTAAGGGACCTGTGGGCTCAGAATGAGCCCAGAGGTGCCCTCCCCTGCCCCCAGGGACACCGCCTGCCACCCTTGCCCACCCCAGGAGGACACCCAAGGATGGAGGGACCCATCCCAGGGAAGAAAAGGTAAGTTGTGGTAAGTATTTTTTTTAAAAAAAATTGTGGCATAGGGGGGCCTGATTTGTGCCCCCCTACATGCCACTATGCCCAATGACCATGCCCAGGGGACATAAGTCACCTGGGCATGGCCATTGGGCAAGGGGGCATGACTCTTGTCTTTGCTAAGACAGGAGTCATGTTAATGGCGTCTGGGCGCCCAAATAAAATGGCGCAAATCGGGTTAAGATGATTTTTTTTCCTCAGCCTGACTTGCCCCATTTTGGGACGCCCAAACGCCATTTTTCCCTACGCCGGCGCTGCCTGGTGTATGTCGATTTTTTTCACGCACACCTGGCAGCGCCGGTCGGCTAACGCCGGCTAACGCCATTCAATAAATACAGCGCCCGCATGGTGCTTCAGAATGGCGTTAGCCGGCGCTAATTTTTTGGGCGCAAAACTGCGTTAGCGCAGTTTTGCGTCAAAAAGTATAAATATGGCCCTAAGTACTGACTACACAAAAACATACTACATGAAGGCGATGATAGTAAAATAAAGTAAACAACACTCTTAAGAGCCTTGTTTATTTTCTATAGTTCCACACACATTTTGTTTAGGTTAAGGGCTGGATGGGCAAGGGTTACGACCCGTTGATCTCCTCATAGAAAGAATGAACAAATTGTCTCAAACCACATTCACAGACATATTTCAAATGTGTTATTATCAATATAGGATTCTGCGAAAGTCCTCTGACATGATTAATCGTTATCATGGCATCCTTGTCATTTAAAAAAAAACGAATTCAAATTAAGCTTAATAAAATATTCTATATTAATGAAGAGTCTTTTTGCTTTGCACTTGCAACAACTGTTTTGATGAGGTCAAAATATGTCACATTGTAGTTCTGCTTCAATGTGCACTCTTATATCTGACACTGTGCTATTAAAGTAAAGTTGTAAGTCCTCACACCAAGCTTCTGGATACTTCAGGCCAGAATTATCAAGGGACTGCATTGCCCTTGCATCCATACAAGGTGTCACAAGGACAACCCAATTTCTAAGTCAGATTTGCGAAGCAACACAAGACTACCTTTCATGGCCCTGCTTTGCTTGGTAAATCTGGAGTACATCAAGGCAGAGCAAGTGGCTGCCTTGCGTTACTCTGCCCTGGGAAGGCATTCCATGGGTGCAGCTTGGATGTTCTCATGCCTCCACCCATGAATTTTCATGCATTTCCAATGTGTCAAAATGCTATGTCTTCCCAGGGGAGGTGTAACAAGGAGAAAAATCTTTATTTCTCCTTGGTGATTCCACTTTCTACGTGTGCTGCATTTCACAGCAAACTTAGAAAGAAGAAAAAGACTCAGAGGATTGTTTTTGCCTACATCACAGGCATCCTTGCTCCTTGGCTTATGGTTGCCTATGTTGACACATGACACATTGTGCACCAGTGCAGGGAGAGAGAAGGAATGCCCATGATTCAGCACATTCCTGTACTCTCCCTTTCAAGCATCACAGCAACTTGTCTTGCTGTGTTGTGTTGCATGAAAAATGATAAATATGTCCCTTCATATTACTGATGATTGCCAATATGGCAAAATGGGTTTTGTAAAATTTGTAATACTCTTAACAGCTTCTTTGAACATCAAGTATTCTTATCAATTGAGCTGTTATAAAACTGTGTTTTGACTTGGTAGTTTGCATATTATACACTCTCTATGACTTTTCTTGTGGTCATCCTTAGTAGCACCAGAAAGAGGTTTCCGCCAATTCATACTGTTTTGTACAGAATTCATTTATCATCCTGTAACATCATTAGTGTACAGTTTTACAACTAGGCCCCCTTACATAGTGAGCTGTCACTGAATCTCGGTCCTCTACCATGAGTAATTAGTTTGTTGTCTCTTTCCACATCTCACCAGAGTTTGATGCATCTCCCTTGACTAGGGCCCTCATAATGAACATGGTGGTCCATTCCGCACCACCGGCGGTGGCAGTAGAAACCGCCAACAGAGGAGTGGCCCGGACCGCCAAATAATGAACCAAACGAAACACATGCATCCCACGCACCACCCACGGCCAGGAAAGGAGTCCTGCTGACAACAGCAGAGCCTACACACAGGCCGTCGGAAAGGCCCAACCCGCCCATTAAATTAAGAACTACCATTCCGCCGCCAGTTCTGGGGCGGGAACCACCGCCACACAAAGCCAGGCAGAAAAGAAACAAAAAGAACTAAACACTCACCGGAGTTCCACAAAACGTGCAGCGACAGCCATGGACAGAGTGCTGCAGATCATGCCAGCCTTGCTCCTTGCCATATATCTACACAACCGATCCCACAGATGAAGACGACAACGGTAAGTACCGCAACCTACGACACAAGGGAGGAAAGGGCAAAGTTACATACCAACCCAATCCACCCACCCGGCAATGTCCCCCCAACCCTTCCCAGCAGCACAAGTCAGACACCCCACACCAAGAGGGATGTACCCGACCAAGGCCACTGCAACTTGGCCATAGTACATACAATAGCCCCATACCCATAAATAACTTAAACAAACACCAGGGTGGAACTGCATGCAGCCCAAACACAGGCCACACCGAAACTTTATTATGTAGCTCAGTGAGCTAAATGGTGCCAACAGGGCCAATGGCCAGTCCATCAAAAGTAATTAGTCCTTGGCCACAATTGGCCACACCTGATTCCCACAAGTGCTGGGTACTCCACTGAACGGGGGACCATATAGGGATCCAGGCACCTCATGGAAGGGGGGGTGTGCATGTAGTGGGTGCAGGTGACTTCTCAGTATGCTGTGGTGTGGCGGATGCCTGATGGGTGGATGTCTTGGTGCTTTTGAGTGTTTTGGTAGGTGGGGGTGGACACAGTGGGAGAAGACAGACAGCTAGTGTGGATGTATGTTGGGTGGGTGTCTGCAAGTCGGGTGAGTGTGGTGCATGTGTCAACTACAGTGGATGTGGTGAGTGCAGGTGTCGTGTATGGAGTGCATGTATGGCTGTCTGCTATTGTGGTGAGTGCAGGAAGAGGAGCAGTAACAGTGAGTGAAGGTGAAGTGCATGAGGGTGTGGATGTAGAGGGGACAGACAGGGAGGTGGAAGAGGTGGGCATACTGGGGGAAGTGGACGTTGTTGTGTGTGCAGGTGTCTGATGGCTGTGTGAATGCTTGTGGTGGGAGGTGTGGTGCTTGTGTTTGGAAGTGTGCTACTTGTGTGTTAATGTGCCTGTAAGCGGGTCTGATTGTGTGCTTTGGATGGCTACCATCCAAGAGGAGGCCAGAGTCTGAAAAGATCTCTGTAGGGCAGACATGGCACTGTGAATGCCATCCAGATAGGCATTGGTCTGCTGCACCTCAGAAGCCAGACCCTGGATGTCATTGACGGTGGTTGTCTGCCCTACAGAGATGGTTCTCAGGAGGTCAATAGCCTCCTCTGTGAGGGCAGCAGGGCTGACTGGGACAGGGGAGGAGGTGCCTGGGGCGAAGAAGACACCCACCTTTCTAGGTGGCCGGGCACGGACATTTCAGTGGGGAGCAGAAGGGAGGGCGCTGATGGTATGGGGGTGGAGGAAGATGTAACGGTAGTGGTGTGTGCACTATGATCGCTACTGCCGGAGAACCCCCATCAAAGGAAGTCTCAGAGTCACTACCTCCTGTGGTATTTGCCTCCCCGTGGAAGTCCCCTCACCCTCCCACCCACTAGTCCCCTGGGCGTCCGTTGTCTCTGCCTCGGAGGATCCGTGGGCCTCTGCCTCCCCGCTTGCCGGTGCCTCAGCTCCCTCACCAGATGTTGATGCTGTACCAGACAAACACAAGAGAAGAGGGATGGGGAGACAAAACAGGATAGACACTTGTAAGTAGCTGAATGCTGATACACAATGGCCAGACATACACCTACCCAGCAGACACACCCAACAGGCAGCACCATGAACTAGGCCCATTGCCATGGCCCTGACTACTGAGCAGAATACTGACCTACACCCATATCCTGAAATTGTATTGGAGCTCAGGTAGGTAAAACCTGACAGGGACACGCCTACACCCTTTGGGGAGCAGACAGTAGCTGGACACCAGTCAAAATCCCTGCTCTAAGCACCTTGAGCCCTATCGCACAAACACTCATCCTTCCAGGCTGAAGTATGGGCTGTGAGTACCCTACCCCCTTGTGACTGCTGTGCAAGCTCCAAGCGCCCATCCAGGTCTGGGTACGCCACCGCCAGGATCCTTCGCATGAGGGGGGTCAGTGCCCGAAGGGCACCCCTTCCACGTTGGGAGGACTTCCCCAGCTGGGCCTCAGTGATCTTCCGCACCCAGCACCACAGGTCCTCCCACCTCTTTCGACAATGGGTGCTCCACCGGTTGTAGACCCCCAGGGACCGTACCTCCTTGGCTATGGCATACCAATGTGCCCTCTTCTGGTGGGCGCTGACCTAGTAGGGTGACACAGAAATGGAACACAGAGGTCAGGCACCTGCACGATAGCAACAGCTGGCAGATTGTCAGCTATAGGACAGACAGTACTCCCAGACATGCAGGACATTGGCACGCAGCATTCCATGCACCAAGCCCCATCCTGGCTCACAGGAGCACACATCTGTGCAATCCACTCCATCCATCACTCACACAGTGCCCCCTAAACCTGGACTCACCTGTACCTCTGGCCGTCCGTAGAGTCTGCTGTACAGGGGCAGGACCCCTTCCACCAGTTTCTCCAGTTCTTCCTGGGTGAAGGCCGGGGCTCTTTCCCCTGCACCACGTGGAACATCCATAGCCAGAGGCAGGCCACAGTAGTACGCAGAGTGGAGTGCTTATCCGCACAGGGAGTTCGGCGGCGGTATGCAACGTCACCGCCGTCGGCGATCATGATACGCCAGGATTCCCCATTGGAATCCATGTTATCCAATGAGGGTGTGAACACTGTGACGTCAACCGCTAGCAGTATTAGCTCACTTCCACAACAGAGGGGCAGAACTACAGTGGGCAGACATTTTGCCATCACCTACGCATTTTGAAATTCATAATACTCACAATGCTGGGCCTACTAGCCATATGAAGCACCTAGGCCTCTATCCATTGAGTATATAATCACACATGATTTACTCCGTTCCCTCCTAGTGATGTACATGTACATCTGTCAGGTTGCAGTTATTGTACAGACACTACTATGAAGAATGCAGTGCATGTATGTAGCAAATATGCCAGTGCATGTGTGCACATAACTCCTTTTTTTTACCCCTCATAGGTACCGACCCTTGAGGCGAGGAAGGGCACCATCAGTGTACAGTACACTTGTGGATATGGGGACCATGGTGGAGCATCAGATCATAATTACCTACAGACTCACACGTGCAACTATTCAGGACTTATGTGCATTACTGGATCCTGCAATGACTCCTGGAAATCGTAATCAGCATGCCAATCCAACTGAGTTGCAGGTGCTCTCCGCACTCCATTTCCTGGCCACAGGCTCTTTTCAAGTGACAGTGGGCATGGGTGCTGGTTTCTCACAGCCAATGTTCAACCAGGTACTGACAAGATTTCTGAATGCATTTGTACAACATCTGCAATCCTATGTGCGATTCCCCCAAAGTGCTGACCTCCCTGCCATCAAGTCTGACTTCTATGCCTTTGCAAACATTCCCCATGTCATAGATGCTATTGATGGCACCCACATAGCTATCATCCTCCCAAGAGTGAGTGAACAGGTGTACAGAAACAAGTAGAACTTTCACTCCCTGAACATCCAATTGGTATGTGCTGAAGACCAGTATATATCCTATGTGAATGCCATGTTTTCGGGTTCTGTCCATGATTCATTTGTTTTGAGGAAGAGTAGTGTGCCACAGAAGATAAAACAACTACAAGAGGACAGAGGGTGGATCATAGGTAAGTTTGCCTATCACTAACTGACACATTGCAAAAAAACAGCCTGTCTGACTAAGGACATTCCAATGACGACTCTGTATTGACCATTTCTCTAGGTGATTCTGGCTATCCAAACTTTCGTTGGCTCCTAACACCACTGAGGAATCCCAGGATGGAGGCAGAGAGGAAATTCAATGAGGCCAATGGACATACTAGGAGGGTGATAGAGCATACTATAGGTCTCCTGAAGGCTAGATTCCAGTGCCTACATATCTCTGGGGGTTTCCTGGCCCTATGGGCCTGATAAGGTGTGTAGAATAGTGGTGACCTGCTGCATGCTGCACAACGTGGCAGTGAGACATTCAATCCCCCTTTTGAAGGTGGAGGGTGCTATAGGTCTTGACCAGTTACCTCAGAGAGGTGAGGAGAGTGATGGTGAGGATGAGGAAGGTGAAGATGTCAATTCCAGGAACCAGCTGATACAAAGCTACTCCCAATAACTGTGTGGGACTTCAGCCTGTAAATGTGGTTAGTGACTGATACTGTAACTGTGCCATGTCATCTAGGGGAAATTGGTCATTATAGGCGAGACATGGACCTCTTCAGCATGGTACTGACAGACAATATATGCATTCCCTCCTTGCCTATTTTGAAACACACATTACCTCCACCACCATGCACAAATTGACAAGTTGTTCCCTGCCAGTTGCATCCATACTCCACTTTGTTCAACATTGAAGACAGGAGACAGTTTTACAGGTGAGATATGTTGTTTATTGTGGAATAAAGTGAAATGTGCTATGTACAGTGATGGAAGTCTTAATGGTTGGGTGTCCTCAAAACCGTCTTGGTGGCAGGCCTGTTTGATGTCATAGGTGGGTCCTATTTGTAGTTTAGTACTTTATTTAGCCCTCAACTAAGTGTAGTTGGTGAATGGGTGGGATGGTTGCTTGGCAGTAGTAGCAGTCTCAATTGTTGGAGTGGGGCTTGTTCTTTGCTGGGTTTCCAGTGCCATATCTTGGCCTGAGACTACGTTTGGGCGCCTGCTGTGAAGCTTCTTGGGGTGGCATGGTTTGGCCTTGTGATTCCTGGGAGGGTATTTCCTGTGCTGTTTCAGCTGCTTGGGTCATCTGTTGCTGGTTGTCCAGGGCTGTTGTGGGGGCCTCTTGTCCGGTGTGGGAGTCTGAGTGTTTGTTGACCAACTGCAGCAGTGCTCCTTCAATGATGGCCGTTGTGGCATTGTGTTCTTTCCACTGCTCCATGGCCTGTTGGTGTTGTTCCAGCTGCATCCTCTGACTTTGTTCCAGGGTGGATACAATCTGTGCCAACCTGTCTTGGGTATGTTGGTAGGCCCCCAATACCTCTGCATTGACGTCCTGGGCTGCTGCATCTATCCGGGGCCCTACCCCCTGACCCACTGGGGCACTTGTCCTTGCCCTAGCCCCCTGTGCCTGTGTCCCCTCTGCAGGTCTTGACATGCCACTGGTACTGGGGCCCTCGTCTACCTGCATGGTGGGGGTGGGAGACTGTGGCCTCTGTAGCTGTGTTCCACCTGTTTGTGCCCTGGGTCCACTGGTGTGGGTATGCCTCCCCTGGCCTGCTGGTCTTGACTGGGTGTTAGGGGTGACAGTGTTTTCTTGGGTGGGCTGCTGCATGGTGAGCATCCAGGGCTGTGTGAGGGGCTTGCCTGCTTATCAGAGTCCAGGGATCCTTCACCAGTGTCCTGTGATGTGCCTCTGTGTCCCTGGAATGCTGTGGCACTCCTTGTCCCCTCCATTAGGGTTGCATGGGTGGTGGTGCCTGTGGGGGACATAGACATGTCTGTTATAGATGCATGAGGGTTTGAGGTGTACTGAACTTTGCAATTTTGTGCTGGTGTGCCTTTCAGTGGCCTTCCAGGGTGCCTTTGTGAGGTGGACATTGCATTTAGTGGTAGTGTTGGAGTTACATTGTGGTGGGGGTTATTATTCCATTGTGGGTACGTGCAGGGGTGGGTGGCTGTGCACAGCGGGAGTGATGTGGGCCTGGTAGTGAGTTGTGGGTGATGCAGGGTGGGGGATGTGGTGGGTAATGGCTGGGTGGGGTGAGGGCCTAGGTGAGTGTGTCTGGGGTGCGGTGGTACATGCATTACAAGTATGGTGTATATGGGGTAATTGTAGATTACTTACCCAAGTCCATTTCTCCAGTGAGTCCAGTTAGTACCTCTGGGAGCAGGATGGCGAGTACCTTCTCCTCCCAGTCTGTGTAGTCGGGTGGTGTTGGTAGCTGTCCTCCCGCAATCTTCTGCACTGCGATGTGGTACCTGGATGCCATGGCCCGGACCTTCCCCCACAGGTCATTCCATCTCTTGCGGATGTCATACCTGGTGCTTGGGTGGTGTCCCACTGCATTCACCCTGTTCACAACGGTCTGCCACAGCTCCATTTTCCTGACGATGGGTGTGTGCTGCACCTCAGACCCGAATATTTGTGGCTCCACTTTTTGGATCTCGTCCACCATTGTCCTTAGCTCCCTTTCGGTGAAGCGTGGATTTTTAGGGGGGGGCATGGTGAGGGTGGTGGTTGCCGTCAGGACTGGGGACGGGGTTTGTGTGCACCTGTGTGGGTCGATATGCGTGTCTTGTCTGCTGGCGTTCTCTATCTGGCTCTGGTGCTCTTTGTTTTCTGGTCCTGGTTTCGTTGTGGGGTGTGTCTTGGGGTGTTTTTTATGGTGTTCTGGATGCGTGTCAGGTGTGTGGGTGCTAAGCCTAGCCAATGTGTGCACTGGTTGCTGTTGGGCCCACTTGCCGCCCGTGGCAGTCGCAGCGGCCAATGGTCATCCAGCCTCCACTGTCCTCCGAGGTGATTTGTGCATCATTATTTGGAGGGCGGGATGTGGGTGTGCTTGGAGGTGGCGGGGTGGGGTGGGCCAGGATTCCCGCAGACATGGTCCTGGCGGGGAGTGGTGGTCTGGGAATTTTTGGTGAGGTTGGGTTTTTCGATCATTATATGGCTGGTTTCCATTCGCCGCCGCCGGCGGGATTCCGTTCACCACCGCCACAGCGATCGGCGGTCTTTACCGCCATGTTCATAATGACCACCTAGATTTGCTTGAGATCCAATAACCCACATTACCTTTAGTTTATTGTTAGTTCAAACCACTGAAATGCACTCAGCATATGCTATAGCTTGTGCTACCTGCCATTTAACTCTTTCCTTTTCTTCTGCACTATTTGCAAATCATCAAAACACATCAGCAATCAAAATATTGTAAAGTATTCAAACAAAAATATGGTGGACCACAATATCGTCAAAAACCAAGTACAATGAATATACAATATATATACATTTATATCAATTTATAAACTAAAATGTAAAGCATTAACAGATGTAAAATAAAAACATAAAAATAAACAATTGATAAACATAAATTACTTTACAATTTTTTGTAATAATACCAATCAGAAAAATAAACATGCATATAACAAAAACATAGAGCAAACTATATTAAAAAAATGAAAAAGAATATAAAGGGTTTTCTGGCTTTGTTTGGCTAAACAAGAGAGCCATATTGAGAGTTACCAGGTGGCTAGCTGTTTGGTGAGTCTAGTATTAGAACCAAAGAGAATGATCTCAGATTTCACTTGGTTAAGCTAAAGTCAACCCTGGTTAAGCTAGAAGGGCATACTGCTTGAACAGGCTGAGAGAAAGTCAAAAGCTGAATCAAGTTGATTGACTTTCCAAAAAACTAGTATCAACTTATAAATGATGAACCATTTGTTGTCTGTAAATGTGACGCATTAAACAAACAAGGGGTAATGCGGAAAATCTTGAGGAAAAAAACTATTCTTATTTTGATTACCAGAGTCCAATAGTTAAAAAATAAATACATTTTGGATGACCTGGTCAGTGAATTGCTCTGCCTCCCGTTGCTCCACTTGTAAGTAGAGCCCTCATTCCTCTGAACTCCTGACCCCTGTCCGGAGTTCGAGGCCCTCCTCTACCCGCAGTCTTCTGCATGCACCTCATCCCTGGTGTCTAGGGGAGAGCGCTGCTTTCTTACTAGGCTGTCCTCTGCCTCTCTCCTCCTTTTTCTCTGCCTTGCTGTCTTTGTGCTTTCTCTTTTGTGTCTGCCCCCTTTTGCCCCTTTTGCCATTCGCTCCCCACAGTGCTTGTTTGCCTTTCACTCTTTCACTCTTTCTTCACTTTCCCGGAGAGATGGAAACACGCCGAGATCAACGCCCTCCTGAAGAAACCCGAGGCAGACCCAAAGGACCTCAAGAGCTTCCGGCCCATCTCCCTGCTCTCTTTCCTGGCAAAAGTCATAGAGAAAATTGTTAACAAACAACTGACCCGTTTCCTCGAGGTGAACAACACTCTGGACCCATCCCAATCTGGATTCCTCAGCAACCACAGCACCGAAACCGCCCTCGTCGCTGCCACCGGCGATATCAGGACCACACTGGACAATGGCGAAGCTGCGGCCCTCATTCTCCTGGACCTCTCAGCCGCATTCAACACCGCCTGCCACCACACCCTACCACATGCCTCAACGATGCGGGAATCCTCAACAGAGGCCTGGACTCGATCACCTCCTTCGTCTCCGGCAGAACTCAGAGAGTCAGCCTCCCTCCATTTTGCTCTGAAGCCACCAAAATCATCTGCAGCGTACCCCAGGGTTCATTTCTCAGCCCGACCCTCTTTAATGTCTATATGGTGCCGCTCGCTCACATCGCCCGATCTCACAACCTCAACATCATCTCATACGCCGATGACACCCAACTGATGCTCTCTCTCACCAAGGACCCCGCCATTGTCAAGACCAACTTCCATGAAGAAATGAAGGCCATCACCGAATGGGTGAAGAACAGCTGCCTGAAGATGAATTCTGACGAGACTAAGGCCCTGCTCTTTGGCTCCACCGCTTCCGCATGGGATGACTCCTGGTGGCCTGTCACACTGGGAACCGCACTGACACCCACTGACCACGCACGAACCCTGGGATTCATCCTGGACCCAGCAAGTCAACGCCATCACCTCCTCCTGCTTCAACCCCCTCTGCATGCTTTGGAAGATCTACAAATGGATCCCCCAGAAACCAGAACGGTCACCCAAGCCCTCGTGAGTAGCAAGCTGGACTACTGCAAAGGCCTCTACGCAGGACATCTAAACTCCAGAAAAGACTGCAACGCATCCAGAACGCCTCTGCATGCCTCATCCTGGACATCCCCCGCCAATGCCACACACACAGCCCCCCTGGGAGACCTACACTGGCTCCCCATCAACAAGCAAATCACGTTCAAACTCCTCACCCGTGCTCACTAGGCACTGCACAACACCGGACCAGAATACTTCAACAGACGGCTCTCCCTTAACACCCTGACCTGACAGCTTTTCTCTGCTGACCTTGCCCTCGCCACTGTCCCACGCATCAGCAGAACAACCACCGGCGGCTGATGTTTCTCCCACCTTGCCACCAAGACGTGGAACACTCTACCCACCAACCTGCATCAGACTAAGGACCTACTTACCTTCAGGAAACATCTCAAGACATGGCTGTTTGAGCAGTAGCAGCCCCCCCAGCACCTTCAGACCCTCAGGGGTGTGTAGTGCGCTTTACAGATTCTCTGACTGATTGACTCATTGATGTTCCTTTGAGCCCTGCTATAGACTCAATATGGGTGATCATTAACCAATGGAAGATCTTGGCAGCCAACCGATCCAACAGGAGCTTCCAGCAGGTAATGTATACCAGGTGGTATTGCATGTGGAAAAGGATAGGTTTTGTCAAGATCTGTCCATATGCTCAGGTGTTACCAGGAGAACCGTACACCACATTGAGAAGGAGTAATTACAACTTTTACCAAAGGTCTTCTCTTTAAAACAACCATTGAGCCATGTTACTGCCTTGCTCAAAAATGTGGAATCGTATTCTCCTATTTTTTTCAGTTAAGAAAATACAAACAGGCATAACTGTGTGACTAGGGAATCTCCATTCAAACCTTAAGCAAGACTTTTGCATTTGGAGCGGGCAGATCCCAAAATATTTCTTGTTGCCTCTATGATGTAAATAAATATATTGATTAATGTGTGCAAATGCACTTTAAGAGAGTTTATATGTCATCCTATAGATACTAATGATTTGGTGAATTCAGGGTAAACTCAAGGTGCAATAAGGTACTCCTTACGTGAGAGTAAACTTAACATATGGCACATCATTACGAGTGAACTTTATCATATGGAAGAACAGTTTCTTTTGAGACACAAGTCCATCCCTACACACAACATCACGCTAGCTGAGAAAAAAGCCTTACTTGCCCTTGGTAGGTGCAAAGACATAGTCATAAAGGAAGCGGACAAAGGTGGTAATATTGTTGTTATGGATAGAATAGACTACATATCAGAACTGGACCGTCAACTCTCAGACAGCACTGCATATGTGAAACTTACCTCAAACCCGTTACCAGGAGTTAATGGTTGCATTCTACAGAAACTACAGATGTTTCTGAATCATAATCTAATTTCGGATATGGAGTTCAAGTATTTGTATAACAACACACCTACCATACCGTGCATATACATTCTACCTAAGATTCACAAAACAGGCGTCTTTCCCCCTGGTAGACCCATCATCTCTGGCATTGGTTCCCCGACAGAGAAACTGTCAGAATAATTTTTACAGCCACTTGTCCAAAACCTACCGTCGTATATCAGAGACACGAAAGACTTACTGTGTAAAATAGCGGACTTTGACTGGACAGATGGTCATTACTTAGGGGGACATTCTGACTCCCGCCGGCCGCGGTAAACGCTGGGCCGGCGGGAGCCGGCGAATGACCGCACTGCGGTCAAATGACCGCGGCGGCCATTCTGGCTTTCCTGCTGGGCTAGCGGGCGACCGCCAGAAGGCCGCCCGCCAGCCCAGCGGGAAAGCGCCTTCAACGAGGAAGCCGGCTCCGAATGGAGCCGGCGGAGTTGAAGGCGTGGGACGGGTGCAGTGGCACCCGTCGCGATTTTCAGTGTCTGCTTGGCAGACACTGAAAATCTTAGTGGGGCCATGTTAGGGGGCCCCATGACACCCGTTACCGCCATCCTGTTCCTGGCGACAAAAACCGCCAGGAACAGGATGGCGGTAAGGGGGTCGGAATCCCCATGGCGGCGCTGCAAGCAGCGCCGCCATGGAGGATTCCCCAGGGCAACGGGAAACCGGCGGGACACCGCCGGTTTCCCTTTTCTGACCGCGGCTGTACCGCCGCGGTCAGAATGCCCATGGATGCACCGCCAGCCTGTTGGCAGTGCATCCGCGGTCCCCGGCCCTGGCGGTTCATGACCGCCAGGGTCGGAATGACCCCCTTAGTGACTTTGGATGTGACCTCTCTCTTTACTAGCATCCCGAAATTGTTGGGACTTTCTGCCATCCAACATTTTTAGATACCAGAGATGCCACAGTATTAGACCATACTAATATGCTACTGGATATGATTAGCTTGGTATTAGACAATAACGTCTTCATGCACAATGGAAATTGGTTTCGTCAAATTCAAGGTGTGGCGATGGGGGCAAAATTCTCTCCGTCCTATGCAAATCTATATATGGGCTACTTGGAGAAAACTCATCTGTGGCGTACATGCCCACCGACCTTGACAAAACACATTCTTTACTGGGGCAGGTACATTGACGACATTTTAGTTTTTTGGTCTGTGACTCTACCTCTCTTACATTGTTCTCAGAACATCTCAATAACAATACATTCAACATCAAATTCACCCATGAAGCCAGCCAATCTTCCATCAATTTTTTGGACCTTACCATCTACATTAAACACGGCAAAATCTGCACTAAATTGTTTAGGAAACCAACAGCATGTAATGCTGTCCTACATGCCTCTAGTTCACATCCTAGGCCCCAAATTAACACCATTCCCTATGGGGAGAGTACTAGGATAAGACGTAATTGCAGTGAAGAGCACATATTCCATGAGGAACTGCGACACATGGAATCACGATTTAGACTCAGGGGCTATCACCCCCAGATCCTTAAAAAAGCATGCAATAAGATCCTAAAAAGTAAACACTTTGACCTACTAACGAATTCCAAGAAGAATAACACATACAATCAAATATCTCTCGTCATCAAACACAGTGCACTGAGTCCCCTGGTATCGAAAATTATACGCAAACATTGGTCTCTGCTCTTAATGGACGATACACTTAAAAAGGGCATTTCCGAAAAAACGAGTATCATCTTCAAAAGGGGTACTACTTTGCGGGACCACTTATGTCACAGTTTCTTACCGCCTGAGGGTAGGGATACTTGGTTGCCTAAACCACCCCCTGGTGCCTACAGATGTGGCCACTGCAACATCTGTGGATACATTAAAGATAAGACAGTCAAATTCCAATACAACACCCCTGTTACACATCAACTTAAGCAATTCATTAATTGTAATACAAGCTTTGTTGTGTACTGCATTGTCTGTACGTGTGGACTTATCTATGTGGGTAGTACAATTCGACCATTAAAAGAGAGGATTCAGGAACACCTCAGAGCCATACGTACCTCAAACATTAACTATCCCTTTGCCATTCATTATAATGAGGCACATGAGCATAGGGAACGCTTAGATATCACCATACACGGAATTGACTCGCTTAACAGAACACCACGAGGAGGTAACCGTACTCTGGCCCTCAGACCCCTGGAGAGCAGATGGATCATTAAGCTACGAGCAGTAGAACAGGGTCTTAATATACAGAAGGACCTACATGTGTTTTTATAGTAGGTTCACGTCATCATTTGTACCATGCCTCCAGGATCAGTCTATGTTTCGACTTTTTGTTCTGTTAAATGACAGTGCCCCACACGTTTCCAAATGTTATACTATCGGCGCCCTTTTCCCCGCCTCCATAGGGAATCAGGAATATACTTATTTCTCTTGATGCATTCATTACTTGTTTTTTTGTCTCATGGCATCCTATATATACACCTCTCAACTGTGTAATTTATTTTACAACAGAAATTGCATGTACGGCTAATTTGATTGCCATTATGTTCAATTACATAATATGTATGTATTGTCATCCCATGCAGACTATGTTGTTATCCAGTACGTTTATACATTTCTTGACTGAACTTGCTAAATTGAGCTGTAACACATTGTTTCTTTCATCATGCTCTTTTTTGTTCTCTCTATATGTGACTCAGTATATTAGACCTTCTCTCAAACTTTGCTAACAATTATCTGGTGTATGATGTACATTTCTCCTTTCTTTCTTTATGTTAACCACTTTTTCCATGATGGGGGTATCTCGATTGCCTGTTCTTTCCACTTTTCCTCTCCTCTACTTCACTTCATGAACATAGTTCATGGCGCGTGCTACTTTATACTCCTAAGATGGCGCCCATAACTTGCTCTACCGCTCTTCCAGCTCTTCGTATTACTTTGCTGCACATGGAAGCTAGTCTCAGTCCTTCTTCTATTTCGGAGGGCGCGTTTATAATACGCTGCCACTACATTCAGAAACCGGGTCTTGCACATATGACAAGCGCTACCATTCGCTGTGGTAAACCATGCAATCTAGGGTTTCCTGTTCCTTCATTTAGGACGGACATTAATACAGGTATTTATTTTATATGTCTGGTTGGCTGCTGTTACACAGTTTCATTCTTGGTCAACAGTTAGTTTTAGTTTCATTGACATAGTATGTTACACTGAACGCGGTGCTGTTTTTCTCTTTGAGGGACATGATTATTAACTTTTAGGCGTTCAAAGGGATCCTTCGTGTTAGGTGTTTATTAACGGTTTATATGCGGTTTTTGAGAAGTTGTTTCTTCTCGAGGGACTTATTAATAAATTTCTAAGGTTTTTAAAGGGATTCTACGTGATAGCTGTTTACTAACGGTTTATGCACACAGTGTATAGTTACGTTCTTATTTTCCATCTCGTAGACCGATTATTTCTATACCTCTCCTTATTCTTAGGGGCAATTGAACCCTTGCCGTTTTTGACGACATATTATAACCCCCATACGGCGACTTTCCTAATCTGGGTAGGTCCTTTTCAGTTTACTTGCTGCTACGAGTTACTTCTATGGTATTGGTATTGATTTTGTCATTTATTGATTCTTATTGCCTTCCCATTTCTTTTCTGCTGGAATTTTCTCATAGACACAGGTTAATATGTTGTGCCATCCCAACAGGAATAATATATATGGTCAGCACCTTTCCTCTACCATGATATCTGAGGTATTTTATGTTTTTCTTTTTTTTGGACACTGCGCTATCCCACTTTCTTTTAATTAGTGCACTATTTCACTTCATATGTGTTTTTTTCTGCAAGAATAGGTAACATATATACACGCGGTGACTCTATGCATCTTTTGTCCCACCATCCTTTTCTCTATTCAATCTTCTTGATATACTTTAACATTTTAGCCGAAATTTACATCTGTTATGTTGATTAATTATTTAGTAAATAAATATTTTTTTGTGATTATTTGTGTACACAATTTTGAAGTATGAGCACTATGGTTGTACATTCCTCTTTCCTTTGTGTAACTGAGTCCACAGTTTGATGTGTTTTTACACTCACTGTCAGTGAATGTATATTATTTTTAAATATAGATCCCTTCTTATTTTGTTTTCAGCCTTGAAAAAGTCCAATAGGACGAAACACGTGTTGGCTGCTTTCTGTTGTTTCATATATGGACTTATTTACTTCTTGAACCATTATATCAGACCTTGCTTGCAAAAGAATAAATCTTCTCCGACAACTGGACTTCTATGGACTTTTTATTGACTTTGTGAGTGCCCTGGTTGTGCTTTCTCCTTTGCATCTTGTATCTACAGCATATACCATAGTTGGTTCCATGTTATTGGTCCACCTGTGGTCTTGTGTACCTAGAAAACCCGTGGTGGTTGGGTTTTTCAACCAGGATTGCACCATTCGCTACTTGCCTTCTACTACTATAAGACTTTCAACTGTGTTGTTTCAGATGTGCAACGTTAGCATCAACCACCTTTCCTTTTTTGAAGTAATATGGCACATCATATCTGAGAGATGAGCAATATATGATGCTGGTCTAGTGTTTGCACGGTTCGATTTCGAGAGCCATCATAACATTTCCCAATAACTAACTAGTGTCAGATTACAGGCACTATTAATGTGACATTGAGACAAGTTTACACATTGCATAATTATTTGTAGAATTTAAGATTTATCAATCAATCGTGACTTGACACATCAGTAGAATATCCTTTTTACATATGGCAAGACTGCAATTCTCCTATTGTGTTAACATTTAAAGCTATGATGTGTGCCTGGCTTGAATGCAGGGCGTGCATACAGAACTTGAGACTCAGGAGTGAAACCCTGAAGAATGACATGTTTAAGACTGCCATTGGGTATCTATAAGAGGGGAGTAGGATGAAATATAATTAGCACGGTCTGACTATTGTTCATTAAATTTAGGCTGGGTTTAGTAAGGTGGCATTTAAGCTTCCCTCTGGGTTAATTTAATCATACTAATGTGTTAATTTGCCCCAGTGTTGAGTCTTCTCCCCAGAGCGTGCTCTACTTCACTTTTCTGTGAATATTATAGGGCCATTTCTAAAAAGGTTTTATTCCCACTGATTACTGGCCTTGTTTTACCTGCATCTTTGAATACCCCTGCTCTCTGCGGTTCCTTCTGTTCTTAGTAAAATAGCATTTTTATTATGTTCTTCTTTAAAATAAATATCTAAAATGAATTGGCATTAATATTTAACTTAAAATATTTAAAATATGTATTTTAGTTAAATACATGTTTAAAAAACAATCCTTATACTTTACCATATGGAGACTCCACAGTCGTGGTGCAGATCTCTGCATGGTAAAGTACGAGAAAAATAAAATAATTGTGTTTCACTTCCTTCCTATACTCTTCATGTCTTTGATCATTTGCATTACCCTGCTTCCCACTGTTTTGTTCTCTGTGCTTTCACGTTGTCGCCTTCCTCACTCTTGCTCCCCACTGCTTTTATTCCTCACTCACTTCCATGTTCTTGCTTTCTCCATCAGTGTGTTTTATGCTATGTTCAGGATCAACACAGCGAGAAAAGCAACCACCTCAGTACATCATCACATGTTTGTTTCCTGGTCTTGTATGCCTGTGAACACTCCACTCATCATACCCTTTATGGAGGAAAAAACAGTAAAGTAGCTAATATAGTAGTGGTAACGCGTCCTTCTATGTTAATTTATACACATTAGGACTCGTTTTAGGCCGATGAATCTTTGGACCCAGTGGTGAGACACCGTAAGACGAGGTAACTGATCAATATATCAAACAATATATCAATAATATTGTCAACATATATCACCACAATATATTTCACTTTAGACATTTGTTAAACCTTCGGCGCAACCATGACCTTTCAGTCATGAATAACCACACCTTATTGAAGTTTTGTGAATTTTATTCCCTATTGATTACAATCTAATAGCAGATATATTAATCTCAAAACCAAGAAGCAAAAGAGCATAGTCACAATGCGGCAACTATGATAAAGTTTCAACAATGCAAAGATCACAAACATAAGATAGTAATATGAATTTAAACAAATCAAAATGCATAGAACCTCATATATGTCTTAGTTCAGCATAGCACCATGTCAGTCACGTCAGTTACGTCAGTCAAGGTGAATGCCTCATCTAACCACTAATTAGCATCAGCATGTTGGGCTTCATGCAAAACAATTTAGAACATCAATTTGGAAAACATCTAACTGAGGTCTCTAATCAAAAATACACAGCAGTTGGTACCTAGAAAGAAAAGGCAAATAGATGAATTTCAGTAACAGTAGCATAATTACCCTCCTCGGAATAGGTCAGCATACAGGATCAGTCTTCGTCTTCAGGACATCAGTTAGATCGCCGTCAGTCTATCTAGTCTAAGGGCAGAGGACACTTCCCTCATAAGGAAGAAAGTGCAATGGGGCGACTAAGGGTGTGGATGGTTTTATTAAGTCTCAAGTCACCAAACAAAGTGACAGAGTTTCTGGATGCAATCAATGTCATTCCCTACCTAGTGCTCTCGAGTCTCCTGTGTCATGGGTTTTTATCCCTTTTTCATAATACATTCCCCCAAAATTCTATTGGATAGTCACTACACCCCACTATCTGTAACCTATCAAATTATACATTAAGTAATGCATTTGTCATTTTATGATAAATTATAACATTTTGATTGGTCTTCATAATTGACGTTTTTCGTAGGTGGCACATCCGGGGTTACTTCATTCTCTGGCACGTTCTTCGGGTCAAGAGTTCTCTTTTCCGTGGTTCAATGTCCTTGAAAGTGTCCATATTTTGTTGCAAAGCGTTTAACTTTATACTAAAGCAGCTAGCATGCGGATGAGAAAAACTAGCATTGTTGCAAATAACGGAGAAAAGAACAATTGCTGGGTCATGGCCTTTTGCGAGTCAGCACACTAAAGAAACAGAAAAATATGCTTTAATATGAGAGTTACACAGCTAATTCTTCGACTCGCGCTAACTTAAGGCTTATGGATTCTAATAAATGCAATCTTCCTACGTGTTAACATATTCAATTAATTCAAATACAAGTAATCATTTCTTATAGTTGATATTAGTATATGCATACGATAATTTTCCATGTTTAAGATACGTTTCAATGAAAAATATTATTAATGCAGCATTGTTAAATATAAGCATTTCACATCTAAATATATAATATTTAAACTACGCTCTCTCAGTCCCTCCTCTGATGATGCTCGTCATCACACAATTTTCTTTTTGATCTTAATTTTTCACCTTGCGCATAATACGCATTTCAACATCTTGCCCCTTATGTGAGCTTTCCCATATTTCATTGAACATTTTCTCTCTTTTACTTTCTTCATTTCGTCATTTTAGTCCAATTTCTTTTTACTTTGTCATTGATTTTACATGCCCCCCATAATCCTAATAGACAAACCAAAACAATTAATAGACCCATCATAATTTTTGCAAGTACCCCATTCCAAATGTTGGTAAACCAGCTTCCCACTCGGGCAATTCCTTTCCCAAATTTCTCCCAAACACCAGGTTCTTTCAGATCCTTCAAGTCTGTACTATCTCTAGTAAGGTTTGTAAGCATGCTTCTAATTTTCTTACTGTTATCTGGTATGAATGAGCAACAATGACGCTCATTAAGCATTTTGCAGACACCTCCACTCTTTGCTAAAAGAATGTCTAAAGCAAGCCGATTTTGAAGAGTCATAGCTCTTTCTGCAGCAAGTTCAGTATCCATCAGGAGTATGGCTCCTGTAAAATTTGTCAGCATGTTATCCACAATAGTAGACAACTTTTGAATTTTCATAGAATTCAAGATAATCCCTACTGATGGGATTATAGCTCCAAATATACCACCAATGACAGCCGCCAATGATTTTCGTTTTTGTCGTAATTCGGACGTTTTAGGTATTTTTTTAAAGTCATCAATCTGGTATATCTTTGGGAATACTATTCCCAAATAACATGTCCCATACCATCCCTTAGGGAGACGGTAATATGCATTTAGTCCACAGATATAATAGATTCCAGGGATCGCTGGATCTTGCCCATTTAACATAAAGGTCCATTTACTCTCAAACAAAAACACATGTCTGCATTCACTCGTACCCACAAACAAATTGTCTTGATCAGATTTTTGCCTATATATACAGAGCCTACCTACGTGTAATGCATCTATAGCTAGTTTGCCTTGTGTTTTGATTGCAGTATAAGCATAATCATTTGCATAAGGACGCTTTTCTATCCTTTTTCTAACCTTTCTTTTAACGCCTTGCGTCTATCATCTGTGTGATCTAAGAAGCTCTTTTCTATAGGCGACAGCAAGCAAGTCAAATTGTTGCGATGTGCATAAGCAGTTCCAAATGTAAGTGTTGGCTCAAAGAATCCTCTAACTATTTTTATATCATGTTCTTTAGCTAATCTATTTAGGAATTCAATCACAGGCACAAAAGAAAACACAACATCCAAGTTTGAATAAAAGTATTGCACATGATATTGATTATAGAATCTTGTTAATAGCAAGCTGCAACTAATTCCATAAGTAAGAGGGAGGCTATGATAAGTAACTCCCTCCTGCACAGATGAAGGAATTTTAGTACAAACATAACAATCTTTCGCATCCATAGTTTCCACATACTCATTTAATAAGCAATAGAAGACATTAGTAGAAAGTTCCCCTTTTGCATTAGTTCCCTCATGCATATTTCTTGCATCCTGCTCAAATTTCTCCCAAGGTGTGAGTTTAGTGGTAGTTTCAGGTTTTGAAGTTGCATTAATACTTTCTTTCTCTCTCCATGGCATTCGCACAATTACTCCCACAATCATTACTGCACATACAACACCTATTATAAGACCTAACCAAACACACACCCTACTTCCTTTGCTACTGTAAGCCATGTTTGTATAGAATCAGAATAGCAGATCAACAATCAACTTGAGAAAAAACTCTGTGTGTATATTACAGCGTCTTCACTCACTCCAGGACCCCTTTTTGTCGATTCCGGTTAGCAGCTTGTCGTAATCAGGTTTCTTTAAAAGTCAAGTTCGGTTTTAGTGTCACTTCCAGTAGTTTCTAAAGTCTCTTTCTCTTCTTTTTATTTTTTTCACAAATTCATTTTTAGCCGAGTTTCCCTTTGAATATCTTCAGGTACCGTAGTATTGGCCTGGTACTTCTCGATCAAAACAGAATGCTAAGAATTCTTGTTGCCATTCAGAGGTTGTAGCATATGCCCATTCAGGACCTGTATATCTTCTGTTCGCTATTCTTTTTCTTTTTAACCTTCGTTCACCTTGTTGCTTTCCTTCACTCAGATCATCTGCTTGTGAAGTATCACTTTCTTCTATTATTGTGTCATTCGATACCTCTCTTATTTTAGGATGTGACTTGTCTGGCCAATTATCGCCTCTATGTGTCTTGGTTCGATGTTTTCCTTCAGGACGTTGGACAGCACCCTCCTCTTATGATATGGTGTTTCCTCTTGACGGACCTGCAACTGGTTCGGGAGACTCTGACACGTTTTGATTTGTATCTACAGTTTCTCTTTCTCTTTCGTCTTCTGGTTCTATGTTGGGGTCGGACTCTAAATCGTACTCGTCTACTTCTGGGAGAACTTCTCCTTGGCTTAGTTCTCCTGCTGCCTCTACAGAGATAGGCACTCTGTCGCCTCTCTCAAACTCATTGACAGTTTGAGGGACAAGGCTGTTCTCAGTGGGCTCTCCAGTAGTCTCAGTTCCTTCTTGACTGATCTCTGACTCTGAGACTTCTCTTCCTGAAGTTGCTGTACTGGAAACTTCAAGTTCCTCTTCAACAGGACACGTTACCTTTTTCGTGTGACTGGCATGTATCCAGTTGGGAACCCCGGCACACTTCACAGCAGTGGTGGTCGTCAATATTACTTGATACAGCCCCTTCCAACGCGGCTCAAGACACGATTTTCTCACGTGCTTCTTGACAACCACCCAATCTCCAGCTTTCAGAGAGTGACCTGGACCGCCAATCGGTGGCAACGTGTTAGCTTCCACCTGGTGAGAAAAAGACCGAATCACGTCAGCCAAACCTTTGCAGTAATCCAACACCATATCATCTGTAATATTCACTAGTGTATTTGCAGGTACCGCTGGTAATCTCATTGCTCTGCCCATGAGGATTTCATGGGGGGACAGTCCCGTCTTCTTATCTGGGTTATTTCTCATAGACTTCAGTACTAGAGGTAAGGCATCTGGCCATTTCATGTTTGTAGCTGCACACATTTTTGCCATTCTTGATTTTAAAGTACCATTCATCTGTTCAACTAGTCCTGATGCTTCAGGGCGATAGCTACAATGCAGCTTTTGTTCAATGTTGAGTGCGGCACACAGAAGTTTAATCACCTCATTGTCGAAGTGTCTCCCCCTATCTGATTCTATAGAAACCGGAAACCCGAATCTTGGTATCAGCTCCCTGAGTAGTAGTTTTGCAACTGTAAGACTGTCATTCCTACGTGTGGGATATGCCTCAATCCAATGACAAAAAACACACACAATCACCAACACGTACTTCAATCCTCCACAAACAGGTATTTCGATAAAATCCATTTGCATTTTGTTGAATAGACCTCCAGCTCTCCCAATGTGGCTCAAAGTTACCACAGTTCCTTTTCCAGCATTCATCTGTTGACAGATGACGCACCAGTGGCAAGTGATTTCTGCGGGCATTTCTGAATTTTGGATTGAACCAATCAATCTTAAAGGACCTGATCATAGCATCTCTTCCCAGATGTGCCTGTCCATGATAGAGCCGGGCAAACTGTGATAAAAGACTATTTGGCAGAACCAATGTTCCATCTTCTGAAACCCATAGATCATCTGCTCTTTGTACACATTGCATTCTCTGCCAGGAACGTTTTTCTTCTTTGCTAGCACGACTTTGTAATGTTTTCAGTTCGTCTAAGGTATCAACCACTCGTAATGCTAGACTTAAACTTGTGTCGTTTTCAGTTTGTGGTAACAATTCCCACTGCTCTTTAAACGATACACAGTTCAATGCACAAAATCTTGCGACTTGATCTGCATAGCTGTTTCCCATAGACACAAAGGCCCTCATTCTGACCTTGGCGGGCGGCGGAGGCCGCCCGCAAAGTCCCGCCGTCAGGTTACCGTTCCGCGGTCGAAAGACCGCGGCGGTAATTCTGACTTTCCCGCTGGGCTGGCGGGCGGTCGCCTTCAGACCGCCAGCCAGCCCAGCGGGAAAGAGGCTTCCACGATGAAGCCGGCTCGGAATCGAGCCGGCGGAGTGGAAGCTGTGCGACGGGTGCAGTTGCACCCGTCGCGTATTTCACTGTCTGCGCAGCAGACAGTGAAATACATGTAGGGGCCCTCTTACGGGGGCCCCTGCAATGCCCATGCCAGTGGCATGGGCACTGCAGGGGCCCCGCGACCCCCCCCTACCGCCATCCGGATCTCGGCGGTCCGACCGCCGGGATCTGGATGGCGGTAGGGGGGGTCGGAATCCCCGCGGCGGTGCAGCAAGCTGCGCCGCCGCGGAGGATTCAATGGGGCCGCGGTACACTGGCGGGACCCCGCCAGTGGTGCCGGTCTGACCGCGGCTTTACCGCCGCGGTCGGAATCCCCATTGGAGCACCGCCGGCCTGTCGGCGGTGCTCCCGCGGTCCTCCGCCCTGGCGGTCAAAGACCGCCAGGGTCAGAATGACCACCAAAATCTTGTGATCTGATGTGAGCACTGCATTTCACCATGGCAACTTCGAGAGGTAACTGAATCACATGTAACAAATCTCTTATTTGTTCACCTTTTTCACAGGAGAACCAGAGGAGGTCATAAAACCCCTCTGTGACCAGAGTTGGCCAACATCATGCACAATTCCAAATCCATATCTGCTGTCAGTATAGATAGTGACTTTCAAATTTACAGCTGCGTGGCATGCCTCAGTAAGAGCTATTAATTCTGCCACTTGTGCAGAAAACACTTTCTCGAGCCAGGAGGCTTCGACAATGCCAGTTATGCTACATACTGCGTAACCGGCTCTCAATGTTCCTGCTGAATCTCTTAGACAGGACCCATCAACAAACATAATGCAAACGTTTTCTTTTAACTGGGTATCCTGTATGTCTGGGCGAGGTTTGGTACAGAGTTCAGTCACCTCAAGACAATCATGTTCAAATTCTTCCCCATCTTTGATTTCAGTATTTTCATTGGGAAGTAAGGTTGCCGGGTTCAGCACAGTGCATCTCTTTAGTGTGACATTTGGTGACCCCAGTATAATCGTCTCATATCCTGTGAGACGCGCATTTGTCATGTGTTGTGTATTAGTTTGTGTCAACAGAATTTCAACTGAATGTGGAACCATTACTGTCAGAGGGTATCCCATGACTATGCCTTCACATTGTGAAAGTCTTTGACCAACTGCTGCAACTGCCCGCAAACAACCCGGTAAGGCTGCTGTGACAGGGTCCAAGGTAGCTGAAAAATATGCTACAGGGCGATTTGCATCTCCGTGGACCTGTGTTAAAACAGACAAAGAACAAGCATCACGTTCATGACAAAACAACAGAAAAGGTTTCTCATAGTCAGGCATTCCCAATGCTGGTGCCCTGCACATGCATTCTTTTAATTCTACAAATGATTCAAGCTCTTCTTTTGTCAAAGTTATTGTGTATGGCTCATCCTTGACTTCTTTTCCTGTCAATTTTATTAAAGGCTTTGAGATGATTGAGAAGTTGGGTATCCACTGACGACAGTAGCCCACCATTCCCAAAAACATCCTGACATCTCTTTTTGTTGTTGGGGGATTCATCTGCAAAACAGCTGTTATTCTTTCCTTTGATATTCTTCGAGACCCTTTCTCAATCAAATGTCCCAAGTATTTCACTTCTTTTTGACAGTATTGTAACTTTCTGGGTGACACCTTGTGTCCATTCTTTCCCAGATGATTCAATAATGCAATGGTATCATATTTACAACTGTCTCTGGTTTTGGACGCAATTAGCAAATCATCAATGTACTGCACAAGAGTCGAATTAAAAGGCAGCACAAGAGGTTCAAAATCCTTTTTCAATATCTGATTGAAGATGGATGGTGACTCTGAGAACCCTTGAGGAATTCTGCAACAACTGTACACCTTGTCCAAAAATTTGAAACTGAACAAAAATTGGCTGTCCTCATGAAGAGGTATTGAAAAGAATGCTTGTGATAGGTCTACCACAGTAAACCATTCAGCATCACAAGGAACCTGGAACATTATGACTGCTGGGTTAGGCACCACAGGGCAGCATTTTATCACAATTTCATTTATTTTCCTCAAATCCTGCACAATTCGAACTTTTCCACAGGGCTTCTTTAAACCCATTATGGAAGAGTTACACGGACTGCTCAGGACTTCTTTCAGGACTCCCTGTCTGAGAAAATCTGCAATTATTTGTGACACCTCAATAAGGACGTCTTGGGTCATGTGGGATTGTGACACTTGTGGGAATACTGCATTGGGCTTTATCTGAACCTTGACTGGTTCTACTCCTTTTATCAATCCTACTTCTTTCCCAGTCAAATCCCACACTTTCTCTGTCACGGTCCCTTGTAGTTCAACAGGTAGGTCGATCAAAGTATACATTGGGAATAAAGTAATCAAAGGGTAGTCTCCATTTGTCTCTCCTCCTTTCTCTATGAATTGACTCTCATCTCCCTCATCGTCACTATTTGTCTGTACTTCTATTCCATCGTTGGAACAGGTAATTGAACATTTTGTCTTACACAGTAAGTCCCTTCCTAGTAAGGATACTGGACTTAAATCACATACAACAAATCTATGCAGGCCTTGAAAGTTGCCAATTTCAACCTGCACCGGATCAGTAATCGGATTAGTCAGGTACTGATTTGCCACGCCAACCACTCGTATAGTACGCCCTGAGAGAGGTAATCTCGGGACTTCTGCACTTCGAACTGTAGAGCGTGTAGCTCCTGTGTCAACCAAAAATGAAACCTTATAGCTCATTACTTTTCCCTCTACGTATGGGCCTCTCTGATCCACCTCTAGAGATGCTGCAAGCCTGCACTCTTCACTGTCTGAGCTGTCAGCTGACCAATCCTCATTCATACCATTTTCACCTCGTAATGGGAATTGTTGCACAGTATTATTTTGATTGGTTACCTGGCCTGTGACCTGCTGAGGAAGCATCACCTGTTGCTGTCCCATTGGAGCCATTGGTAATTGCATTTGCTGTCTAGGCATCATAGGAATCTGCTGCTGTACTGGTTGCATTTGTACTGACTGAAAACACAGCATTTGCATCTGCTGCATGGGCTGTACCACTTGCATTTGTACCAAATTATTCTGAAAATTCGGGATTTGATGTCTCACTTTTGGACCTCGTGAATTTTGTAATGTACCAACATTAATGCTCTGCTGAACTGCACCATCCTGCACCATATTTGGACACTCCCGTTTCCAATGCCCCACGCCCCCACACGCGTGACATGGTGACATCTTTTTCACTCTTTGACCGTCATTTTGAATAATAACATTATTCATGTCCGAACCACGGTTCACAAACCCTCGACCACTGCCTCTCGGCTGTGCCTGAAACACACCATTCATTTGCGGTTTTTGCTGTATCATTTGCTGAAATCCATTTCCCTGTATTCCTGCCTGTGCAGCCCTTATCTGCATCACCATCACCTTTTCCATCAACTTTTTCTGCTTCAACTCAATCTCATCACTAGAGTATTTTGCATCCTGCAACACCTCATCAATCGGTTTAGCTTGCCAACAAATCAAATTATTCTTAATCATTTGGCTAACCTCTGATCTCAACCCTTCAACGAATCTAAACACAAGGTGATTCATGTCCTTCGGTTCGATAGTCTCAGTACCACTGTAATGTTTGAACGCTTTCAATAATCTCTCGTAATAAGCATGTATTGACTCCTTAACCTCTTGAGAGGTCCGGTCGATTTTCTGCCAATCGGTCACCTTCGGCGACACCTTTTGTTTCAAGAACTCAATTACTTTATGATAATATTTCATCACCTCTTCTGAAGGCGCTCCGGTCACCTTATCTCTTGCCGGCTCCTTTGTCGGCCAATCTACCCCTCTCTTGCACTCGAGCCACAAATCCTGAGGAACAATGATCTCAAACAAAGTATTCAAGTCTTCCCAGAGACACTTTGCAAGTTTCACGAACCTGTCCGTTTGTTGATACCACTCAATCGGCTTCTCTCTTAATCTAGGATAATCGTTTGTAAAAGATAAAATATCTCCTCTAGACCACGGCACATGTACTAAAACACCACCAGCTGTCTCTCTCATAGGTAAGATTTTTACTGAATCCAGATTAGGTGAGGTCCTAGCTTGATTAGACCCTGGACTGTCATTCTTTCCCTTATCTCTTTTCTTTGCCCATCTTCCTTCCCATTTCTCCAATGCACCCCAAATTTGTGCACTCTGCAACAATTCTCTTAAATGTGCCTTCATGCCTGCAGATCTCATATATTCAAAATCTTTTGAATCAAAATCTAATCTGTAACTCCTTTTCAAATGCTTAGTGTTTCCGATATCAATATTATATTTATCTGCCAAATTCGCTAATCTCTGATGTACTTTGCCTACCTCTTTGGTAATCTTGGGGCATAAGTACCTCAATTCTGCCTCAGTGTATGATTCCAACCTATTAACTCCCATTGTTCCTTCCACTAACTCAGCAGCTTCTGCCCCTAGTTGTACAAAATTCAAGTATTCATCTTGTTTTTCTTTCTCAGGTTCAATGGTAGTCATTGCAGTCTTTTGTGAGGTATAAGTTTTCTCTAACCACTCATTTAACTGCTGTATTGTAAAACCCTGCAGTGAAATATTCCCTGCATGTATCATTGGGGTGTGTGAGGTATTTGTACTCATAGTTTGGGGAGTTAAAACTCCCAACCCTGCTTGACGCATCGCTTTGAGAGGTGCCCCTATTGGACTAAGGTCCATTAAGGGTCTCGGTGGCTCATTTACTTGTTCTCCAGGGGCCATTATCTGGGGTGTTCTCATAGGCCCTCCTCTTATCGCTTCCTGAGTCATCTCTCCCTGATCACACATCCCTGATTTACCTTGTGCATACAATGGTACAGGGGGACCAACAGTAAATGGTAACGATATAGCGGCAGGTGTCTGACCTGGACCCAGACTTCTTGGAGCCTCAACACCATAGGTCTGCTCCAGTGTACCCGGTACAGGTACTAATGGTGGTCCCGCTACAGGGTTATACCCTGGTATCAACTGTGGTGGTTGAGACATTAGCTTCGGAGTCGATTCAATCTGTATTAACTTTGGCTTTGTGTATATCGGGTCTGGTGGCACTATCAAGTTTGTAGTAGTCTCAAGCACTGGAACATCAGGGTAGATTCTCTTTATCTGCGGTGGAGGCTGCAACTGTATCGGCAAGTCTGGTGCAGTGGGTACACTGACACCATTCTGTATCAAAGCTGTATCGCTAGTCTGTACCGTATCAGTAACTCCCTTTTCCTGCGTCTGGTTCCCAGGATCCAAGCTAGTACTTGGAGTATTGTCACTCACCGCATATGGTGGCGGGCGATCATGTAACAATCTATCCATAAATTCCTCATCATCTGATCATCTTCCTCTTCCCAGGACCTTTTATTTTCTTTAGTTTTGCCTGAATCTTTGTCGGTTTTACAGGAGGCTTTCTTTCCCTGTGTCTCTTCTCCCTGGGTTATTGCTGGGAATAACTTCAACCCATCTACGATTCCCCTTCTCCACATTTTGCTCTCGTTGTCCCACCTGGCCTCTGCATATGATTTTTCTGCCCTTCTCAGCCTTCTCTGAAACCTTTCTTGTCTATGTTTAAGTGCCATCAAGTCTCAAATCGCCAAAGCCTCGTATTGTGCCGGTCTCGGAGGTGGCTTCTGTGTACTTAACATCCACCTCAGATTTTCTAGTACCTTTGGATTAAACGTCCCATGCTCTGGAAACGCTAAACACCCTTCTTTTTCTGTTAATTTGCACCACTGTTTCATCCATAAACAAGGTGCGACACCTTTCTCTTCCATAACCGTGTAAGCCGGAGTACCCTCAGGTGGTGTATGTTCCCCATCAGTTGCTACAATATATACTTCTCCCTTTAGAGCGTTCTTGAATGCTTTGACAAAATTCATTTTTACGATCCTCTACTTTGTATTCAATCAGAAATGGCTTAGTTCCCAGGACACTCTTCACCCGCCCTTTCTCAACCTATTTCCTCTCACGGACGGCAGCCAATCCGTGAGCGACCCCTCTTGGCATCTGACCTATCTCAGCGCGGCACCACTGACGTCACACTCACACACACAGCAGCTGACAAAGTCTTGCTGCTTGTCCGCTCTTCACTTAAAATGACAACACAAATCTGTTGGTTTACTACAGGAAGGGTAACACATTCGCTTCAGAACTTTACAGAGATTTCACTTGAAGCCTCGGCCGCTACTCTCTCCTTCTCAGTTCCCGCATACGCAAGCAGAATTCGACCCGCAAAATTCTACTCTCGACTTGTCAATGACTCCTTCTAGTGCACTTTAGAATTTGTCAAATCTCCATCGAAGGTTTCATTCACACGTTACAACTCAAACTTGACTTGTCAACCACGCCCGATTGTCCTATTAAACCACACAGATTACAACATGAACCACATTTATCATCATACTCCGGAGTCTTAGACCTCGACAGGTCCGTACACGACAACCAACCACGTGGATAATTTTGAGCAACAAGCGCTACATTCACATGAAGTAAGCCAACTTCCCTACTCTCATACTGTGGAGTACGCCCACTCCTACTAAACAACATTTAGGCCCATATTTATACTTTTTGACGCTAAACTGCGCTAACGCAGTTTAGCGTCAAAAAGTTTTGCGCCGTCTAACGCCATTCTGAAGCGCCATGCGGGCGCCGTATTTATGGAATGGCGTTAGACGGCGCAATCAGACCGGCGCTGCCTGGTTTGCGTGGGAAAAAACCACGTAGACCAGACAGCGCCGGCGTAGGGGGAAAATGGCGCATGGGCGTCTTAAAATGGGGCAAGTCAGGTTACGTCGAAAAAATCGTCTTAACCCGACTTGCGCCATTTATTTTCGACGCCCATCCCCCATCAACATGACTCCTATCATTGTAAAGATAGGAGTCATGCCCCCTTGCCCAATGGCCATGCCCAGGGGACTTCTGTCCCCTGGGCATGGTCATTGGGCATAGTGGCATGTAGGGGGGCACAAATAAGGCCCCCCTATGCCACCAAAACATTTTTTAAAAAATAAAAAATTATACTTACCTGAACTTACCTGAATGTCCCTGGGGTGGGTCCCTCCATCCTTGGGGGTCCTCCTGGGGTGGGCAAGGGTGGCAGGGGGGGTCCCTGGGGGCATGGGAGGGCACCTGTGGGCTCATTTTGAGCCCACAGGCCCCTTAACGCCTGCCCTGAGCAGGCGTTAAAAAGTGGCGCAAATGCGCCGTTTTTAGCCACGCCAACTCCCGGGCGTCTCTTTTGCCCGGGAGTATAAATCCCACGTAAAGGCCTGGGAGTCATTTTTTAGACGGGAACGCCTCCCTTGCATATCATTAACGCAAGGAAGGGGTTCACGCTAAAAAATGACGCACATTCCGGGAACTTTGGCGCTATTCGCCTCTAACGCCATAGTATAAATATGGCGTTAGTTGGCGTTAGTTTTGCGTCGAAATTGCGTCAAAAAAAACGACGCAATTTCGGCGCAAACGGAGTATAAATATGGCCCTTAATTTGGCCTAAATACACACACATTTTTCACAACCACCTGCAAGATGCATAAGCTTAGGCAAGAGCAAAGACCCTAACCACGCACACTATGGCGCCAAGAGCATTCCCAACTCATTTAGGCAGGCTCCGAGATCCCGGGAAAGCCATGGCGAACTTAGCAACCCATCATATCTCCAAATTGCATTATCACAGAAAAACAAATTAAACAATGAAACTCCGTCCTAGGGCCCCCAAGGTCCAAACCGTCGCTCTGCTACCAGAACTGGTAACGCGTCCTTCTATGTTAAGTTATACACATTAGGAATCGTTTTAGGCCGATGAATCTTTGGACCCAGTGGTGAGATGCCGTAAGACGAGGTAACTGATCAATATATCAAACAATATATCAATAATATTGTCAACATATATCACCACAATATATTTCACTTTAGACATTTGTTAAACCTTCGGCGCAACCATGACCTTTCAGTCATGAATAACCACACCTTATTGAAGTTTTGTGAATTTTATTCCCTATTGATTACAATCTAATAGCAGATATATTAATCTCAAAACCAAGAAGCAAAAGAGCATAGTCACAATGCGGCAACTATGATAAAGTTTCAACAATGCAAAGATCACTAACATAAGATAATAATATGAAGGTAAACAAATCAAAATACATAGGCCCATATTTATACTTTTTGACGCTAAACTGCGCTAACGCAGTTTAGCGTCAAAAAGTTTTGCGCCGTCTAACGCCATTCTGAAGCGCCATGCGGGCGCCGTATTTATGGAATGGCGTTAGCCGGCGCAAGCAGACCGGCGCTGCCTGGTTTGCGTGGGAAAAAACCACGTAGACCAGACAGCGCCGGCGTAGGGGGAAAATGGCGCATGGGCGTCTTAAAATGGGGCAAGTCAGGTTACGTCGAAAAAATCGTCTTAACCCGACTTGCGCCATTTTTTAACGACGCCCATCCCCCATCAACATGACTCCTATCATTGTAAAGATAGGAGTCATGCCCCCTTGCCCAATGGCCATGCCCAGGGGACTTCTGTCCCCTGGGCATGGTCATTGGGCATAGTGGCATGTAGGGGGGCACAAATCAGGCCCCCCTATGCCACAAAATATTATTTAAAAAAAAAAAAAAAAAACTTACCTGAACTTACCTGAATGTCCCTGGGGTGGGTCCCTCCAGCCTTGGGTGTCCTCCTGGGGTGGGCAAGGGTGGCAGGGGGGGTCCCTGGGGGCAGGGGAGGGCACTCTGGGCTCATTTTGAGCCCACTTGTCCCTTAACGCCATGCCTGACCCAGGCGTTAAAAAGCGGCGCAAATGCGCCGTTTTTAGCCACGCCCACTCCCGGGCGTCACTTTTGCCCGGGAGTATAAATACCACGTAAAGGCCTGGGAGTCATTTTTTAGACGGGAACGCCTCCCTTGCATATCATTAACGCAAGGAAGGGGTTCACGCTAAAAAATGACGCACATTCCGGGAACTTTGGCGCTATTCGCCTCTAACGCCATAGTATAAATATGGCGTTAGTTGGCGTTAGTTTTGCGTCGAAATTGCGTCAAAAAAAACGACGCAATTTCGGCGCAAACGGAGTATAAATATGGCCCATAGAACCTCATATATGTCTTAGTTCAGCATAGCACCATGTCAGTCACGTCAGTTACGTCAGTCAAGGTGAATGCCTCATCTAACCACTAATTAGCATCAGCATGTTGGGCTTCATGCAAAACAATTTAGAACATCAATTTGGAAAACATCTAACTAAGGTCTCTAATGAAAAATACACAGCAGTTGGTACCTAGAAAGAAAAAGCAAATAGATGAATTTCAATAACAGTAGCATAATTACCATCCTCGGAATAGGTCAGCATACAGGATCAGTCTAGTCTAAGGGCAGGGGACACTTCCCTCATAAGGAAGAAAGTGCAATGGGGCGACTAAGATTGAGGATGGTTTCATTAAGTCTCAAGTCACCAAACAAAGTGACAGAGTTTCTGGATGCAATCAATTTCATTCCCTATCTAGTGCTCTCGAGTCTCCTGTGTCATGGGTTTTTATCCCTTTTTCATAATACATTCCCCCAAAATTCTATTGGATAGTCACTAGACCCCACTATCTGTAACCTATCAAATTATACATTAAGTAATGCATTTGTCATTTTACGATAAATTATAACATTTTGATTGGACTTCATAATTGACGTTTTTCGTAGGTGGCACATCCGGGGTTACTTCATTCTCTGGCACGTTCTTCGGGTCAAGAGTTCTCTTTTCCGTGGTTCAATGTCCTTGAAAGTGTCTATATTTTGTTGCAAAGCATATAACTTTATACTAAAGCAGCTAGCATGCGGATGAGAAAAACTAGCATTGTTGCAAATAACGGAGAAAAGAACAATTGCTGGGTCATGGCCTTTTGCGAGTCAGCACACTGAAGAAACAGAAGAATATGCTTTAATATGAGAGTTACACAGCTAATTCTTTGACTCACGCTAACTTAAGGCTTATGGATTCTAATAAATGCAATTTTCGTACGTGTTAACATATTTGATTAATTCAAATACAAGTAATCATTTCTTATAGTTGATATTAGTATATGCATACGATAATTTTCCACGTTTAAGATACGTTTCAATGAAAAATATTATTAATGCAGCATTGTTAAATATAAGCATTTCACATCTAAATATATAATATTTAAACTAGCTCTCTCAGTAGCACAACACTCATAGGGGGTGATCCTAACCCTGGCGGTCGGTGTTAAAGCGGCGGCCAACCCGCCAACAGGCTGGCGGTAAAAAAAATGGGATTCTGAGCCTGGCGGGAACCGCCAACACAGACAGCCACCTTAACACTCCGACCGCCACGGCGGTACAAACAAACAGCGCGGCGGTCACCGCCAACAGACAGGCGGCAGACAATGTACCGCCCACACTATTCCAACTCACCAATACGCCACCTTTTCCGGGGCGGGAGCACCGCCGATAAAAACACGGAGGAAACAGACTACGGACGGGAAAACGCTCACCACTACGCACTCCAGGAGGAAGGAGGACAGCATGGAACCCGAATTAAACATCCTACCTGCTCTCGTCTACCTTCTCAACTACCACGAGTACGAAGTCCGGCGCAGACGACAACGGTGAGTACTGCACCTACGACACACGGGAGGGGGAGGACGAAAGGTTACGGGCACACACATATGCGACCCCCCCACCCCCCAACTATGTACTCACCAATGCAGAGCACCAAGTCACAGTGACACCACCCAAACACCCCTGAAAAATGCTAGGACATAATCATATTTGGAATAAATATTTATGTACCAAAAAGCTCCAGAAAATTATCGTACAACCATGAAAGATATTCACAACAAAACTAATGACATACACATCAGTGTATAACTGAAGTACCAAGTCCTGCACATCCTACGAATTCAGCATGTCCGTGGGCCAAAGTCTTGAGAAATAAGGGCAAAGCCCACACAGGAGACCCGAGTCCTTTGGAGAGAACACTGCAGGGGCATCAGATGTAAAAACTACAGGCACCTCAGGGGGAAGGGAAGGGGGGGGCACCACAGCCACATCAGTCCACGACGCCAGATCCACGAGGAGCCACCATGCCCACTGGACCATCCTGGGGAGTGCAAAGCCACAGTCTCTCAATGTCTCAACAGTGGGTGGGCTGCCCACTGGACCATCCTGGGGAGTGCAAAGCCACAGTCTCTCAATGTCTCTACAGTGGGTGGGCTGCCCACTGGACCATCCTGGGGAGTGCAAAGCCACAGTCTCTCAATGTCTCTACAGTGGTGGGCTGCCCACTGGACCATCCTGGGGAGTGCAAAGCCACAGTCCATCAGGTGGATGACAGTCTCCACTGGTCAAGGAGGAGGCATGGTGGGCACAGTGAACCATAAACGGTGCTTGAGACGGCGGTGCCCAGCGGAGCGGTGCTTGAGAGGAAGGGCCCAGCGGAGCGGTGCTTGAGAGGAAGGGCCCAGCGGAGCGGTGCTTGAGACGCCGGTGCCCAGCGGAGCGGTGCTTAGGAGGAAGGGCCCAGCGGAGCGGTGCTTGACACGCCGGTGCCCAGTGGAGCGGTGCTTGAGAGGAAGGGCCCAGCGGAGCGGTGCTTGAGACGGCAGTGCCCAGCGGAGCGGTGCTTGAGAGGAAGGGCCCAGCGGAGCGGTGCTTGAGAGGAAGGGCCCAGCGGAGCGGTGCTTGAGAGGAAGGGCCCAGCGGAGCGGTGCTTGAGACGCCGGTGCCCAGTGGAGCGGTGCTTGAGAGGAAGGGCCCAGCGGAGCGGTGGTTGAGAGGAAGGGCCCAGCGGAGCGGTGCTTGAGAGGAAGGGCCCAGCGGAGCGGTGCTCGAGACGCCGGTGCCCAGCGGAGCGGTGCTTGAGAGGAAGGGCCCAGCGGAGCGGTGCTTGACACGCCGGTGCCCAGTGGAGCGGTGCTTGAGAGGAAGGGCCCAGCGGAGCGGTGCTTGAGACGGCGGTGCCCAGCGGAGCGGTGCTTGAGAGGAAGGGCCCAGCGGAGCGGTGCTTGAGAGGAAGGGCCCAGCGGAGCGGTGCTTGAGACGCCGGTGCCCAGCGGAGCGGTGCTTGAGAGGAAGGGCCCAGCGGAGCGGTGCTTGAGACGCCGGTGCCCAGCGGAGCGGTGCTTGAGAGGAAGGGCCCAGCGGAGCGGTGCTTGAGACGGCGGGTGCCCAGCGGAGCGGTGCTTGAGAGGAAGGGCCCAGCGGAGCGGTGCTTGAGAGGAAGGGTCCAGCGGAGCGGTGCTTCAGAGGAAGGGCCCAGCGGAGCGGTGCTTGAGACGCCGGTGCCCAGCGGAGCGGTGCTTGAGAGGAAGGGCCCAGCGGAGCGGTGCTTGAGAGGAAGGGCCCAGCGGAGCGGTGCTTGAGACGGTGGTGCCCAGCGGAGCGGTGCTTGAGAGGAAGGGCCCAGCGGAGCGGTGCTTGAGAGGAAGGGCCCAGCGGAGCGGTGCTTGAGACGGCGGTGCCCAGCGGAGCGGTGCTTGAGAGGAAGGGCCCAGCGGAGCGGTGCTTGAGAGGAAGGGCCCAGCGGAGCGGTGCTTGAGACGCCGGTGCCCAGCGGAGCGGTGCTTGAGAGGAAGGGCCCAGCGGAGCGGTGCTTGAGAGGAAGGGCCCAGCGGAGCGGTGCTTGAGACGCCGGTGCCCAGCGGAGCGGTGCTTGAGAGGAAGGGCCCAGCGGAGCGGTGCTTGAGACGCCGGTGCCCAGCGGAGCGGTGCTTGAGAGGAAGGGCCCAGCGGAGCGGTGCTTGAGACGGCGGTGCCCAGCGGAGCGGTGCTTGAGAGGAAGGGCCCAGCGGAGCGGTGCTTGAGAGGAAGGGTCCAGCGGAGCGGTGCTTCAGAGGAAGGGCCCAGCGGAGCGGTGCTTGAGACGCCGGTGCCCAGCAGAGCGGTGCTTCAGAGGAAGGGCCCAGCGGAGCGGTGCTTGAGACGGCGGTGCCCAGCGGAGCGGTGCTTGAGAGGAAGGGCCCAGCGGAGCGGTGCTTGAGAGGAAGGGCCCAGCGGAGCGGTGCTTGAGACGCCGGTGCCCAGCGGAGCGGTGCTTGAGAGGAAGGGCCCAGCGGAGCGGTGCTTGAGAGGAAGGGCCCAGCGGAGCGGTGCTTGAGACGGCGGTGCCCAGCGGAGCGGTGCTTGAGACGGCGGGGCCCTGTTCAGCGGTGCTCTTCTGCACCGTGGGCCCTGTTCAGCGGTGCTCTTCTCCACGGCGGGGCCCTGTTCAGCGGTGCCTATCTCCACGGCGGGCCCTGTTCAGCGGTGCTCCTCTGCACGGCGGGGCCCTGTTCAGCGGTGCCTATCTCCACGGCGGGCCCTGTTCAGCGGTGCTCTTCTGCACCGCGGGCCCTGTTCAGCGGTGCTCTTCTCCACGGCGGGGCCCTGTTCAGCGGTGCTCTTCTGCACCGCGGGCCCTGTTCAGCGGTGCTCTTCTCCACGGCGGGGCCCTGTTCAGCGGTGCCTATCTCCACGGCGGGCCCTGTTCAGCGGTGCTCTTCTCCACGGCGGGGCCCTGTTCAGCGGTGCCTATCTCCACGGCGGGCCCTGTTCAGCGGTGCTCTTCTGCACGGCGGGGCCCTGTTCAGCGGTGCCTATCTCCACGGCGGGCCCTGTTCAGCGGTGCTCTTCTGCACCGCGGGCCCTGTTCAGCGGTGCTCTTCTCCACGGCGGGGCCCTGTTCAGCGGTGCTCTTCTCCACGGCGGGGCCCTGTTCAGCGGTGCCTACCTCCACGGCGGGCCCTGTTCAGCGGTGCTCTTCTGCACGGCGGGGCCCTGTTCAGCGGTGCCTATCTCCACGGCGGGCCCTGTTCAGCGGTGCTCTTCTGCACCGCGGGCCCTGTTCAGCGGTGCTCTTCTCCACGGCGGGGCCCTGTTCAGCGGTGCTCTTCTGCACCGCGGGCCCTGTTCAGCGGTGCTCTTCTCCACGGCGGGGCCCTGTTCAGCGGTGCTCTTCTCCACGGCGGGGCCCTGTTCAGCGGTGCCTATCTCCACGGCGGGCCCTGTTCAGCGGTGCTCTTCTCCACGGCGGGGCCCTGTTCAGCGGTGCCTATCTCCACGGCGGGCCCTGTTCAGCGGTGCTCTTCTGCACCGCGGGCCCTGTTCAGAGGTGCTCTCCTCCACGGCGGGGCCCTGTTCAGCGGTGCTCTTCTGCACCGCGGGCCCTGTTCAGCGGTGCTCATCCAGCAGGTCAAGGGAGCCAGACCTGGCCTGGACCCTCTGCTCAGTCGCCCTCGGACCGTGACGTTTCAGGACCCTTCGGGGACGGACTCCTGGCCTCCTTAGTGTCCTCCTTCCCAGCTGGGATGTGGCATGTGGGGTCCACCTTCTCCGCGCTCCTGCTGCCCTTCCGCTCCTTTGATGGGGCTCTCGGGCCCTTGCCTCCCCTACATGGTGTGGGTGGTGAAGTGGCCGCACATTGCTCCTTGGGGGCAGCCCTGTCGGTCCTCGCACGGCGGCCCTTGTTTTTGCGGGTCCTCTTGCCGGGGGGGGGGCTGGACGTGTCCTTGCTGCTGATCGATGTGTCACTGCTGGCAAAGGGTGGGCTCCAGAACCCAGGCACAACAGTGACACCCGAAGCTGGGCTGGTGGTGGCTGCGGTGCTCTTGGGACTCTTTGAAGATGGATGGGGGAGCTCATCGGGGGGAAAGAGGTCAGGGTTAGCCAGGAAAAGTTTTTTAGGGCCAAGGTAAAGGGTAGGAGAAGTGGAGATGGAAGTGGAGGTAGAGGAGGTGGTTGTAGGAGAGTCAGGTGTGCTGTCATTGGGTGAAGGTGCTGGTGCTGTAGGCTGTTGTGAGGTGGATGGCTGTTGGGTGGGTGTCTGCCTGCGTTTGTGTGTCTTGGAAGAGGGGGTGACAGACACAGTGGGAGAGGACACAGGGGACGTGTAAATGGCAGTGGGGGTGGTGACTGCACGAGTGTGGACTGTCCTGGAGGGTGAGGTGGTGATGGAAGCACTGGCTGATGTTGGGGTGCATGCAGGTGTGAGTGTAGACGTCACAGGGAGGGAGGAGGGAGACGAGGAGGAGGGGGACACAGGGGTGGCAGTGGCTGTTGGCATGTCTGCATCTGGGTGTTGCTTGGGTGAGTGTTTGTGGGATCTCTGGTGCTTGTGTTTGGATGAGCTGCTCTTGGGTGTTGAGGTGTGTGCAGGCTGGTCTGATGGTGTGGATGGGATAGGCTGAGGAACAGGAGACAGAGAAAGGCTGGAGGCAGTAAGAAGAGGGAGGCTGGAAACAGGGACAATGGCTGCCGTCAGTGCTGAGGCCAGAGCAGTGAACGCTCGTTGATGGGCAGCCTGACCCGAATGAATGCCCTCCAGGTACGCATTGCTCTGTTGCACCTCCCTTTGCACACCCTGGATGGCATTCAAAAGGGTCGTCTGCCCAACACTGAGGGCAGCAGGGGCAACAGGGGCAGGGGCTGAGGTGCCTGGGGCGAAGGAGACGCGCGCCTTCCTGGGCGAACCGGCACGGAGCGAAGACTGAGGGGCTGCTGGGAGGGCGGGGCTGGTGCGCTGGGTGGCGGCTGTACCTGTAGAGGCGGGGGGCACGGATGTTGCCGCCACCCCTAGGGAGCTCCCATCGAGGACATGTCGCTTTCGCTGCTCTCACCAGCGGTCCCCGTCGTGGTGCTCCCCTCGCCCTCCGGATCACTGGTGCCCTCGGTGTCTGTTCCTGGGCCCACCGGGGCCTTGTGTCCTGCAGCTCCCTCGTGCTCCGATGCCAAATCTCCTCCGCCTGATGATGCTAATGCACACATGCACAAGAAGATGAAGAGAAAGGGTGGGGGAGAAAAAAGAAGACCAGGTTGAGTGCATGCAATGTCAACACCGTTGGCGGAGAGGACAGACACAGGTGCCTAATGCACTAAGCCGCGCATTCGGGGTACACTACTCAGTACTACTGACTAAGACAACAGGCCAAGAGACGTCAAACGCGCACATGGGAGATGCTGGACCTTCAATGGCTGTACTTGTCACCCTACCGAGGTGGGGGCCGGGGGCACAGGGCCATGCCTAAGGGAGAGGACTACACTACAGAAAGCGCCCTGGCCTAATGTCACCCACAGCCCTCCTCCCCCACCCAGACGCCTCCACTGCGCAGAAAGATAGGAGAATGTGCTGATACTCACCCCCTTGTGTCTGCTGTGATGTCTTAAAGCGCCCATCCAATTCAGGGTAGGCCACCGCCAGGATCCGGGACATCAGGGGGGTCATGGTGCGACTGGCACCCCTCCTAGGTTGGGAGGCCATCCCCAGCAGTGTTTCTGCGGTCTTCCTTGTTCCGCGGCGGATGTCCTCCCACCTCTTGCGGCAGTGGGTGCCCCGTCTGTTGTGGACCCCCAAGTTCCGGACTTCCTTGGCGATGGCACGCCAAATCTCGATCTTCTGATGGGCGCTGACCTATTTGACATGTACAGGTGGAAAGGAGGAAATCATCAATGACCTGCATGTTAGATGTAATTGGCCCCCCCCACCCACTTTGCCATATGGCACATGCTCTCATCTGTCGGGCGTTGCACTCCTCATTCGCCCCCCACCCCACAAACTTACATCCACCCCAATCCACACAGGCATAGCCCATTCCATGTGCACCCGGTGTACTCACTTGTTGGTCTGGAGGACCGTAGAGTAGCGCATACTGGAGGAGGACCCCATCCACGAGCTTCTCCAACTCTTCAGACGTAAAGGCAGGGGCCCTTTCCCCAGTCGCAGCAGCCATTGTATCTTCCAGACCGAGGTCACAGCAGCACTTGCAGTATAGGTCCTCTCATGTGGATGATCAGGTCTCGAGTGATTAAGCAGATAGAAAATGGCGGTCACGCCCGCGGCGGTGCGTACCGCGGCGGTGCGTACCGCGACCGCCGGCGCACTTCGTCATTGGCTCCTGAAACCCATAGGCTTCAATGTTAACCAATGCTGCTTTGCGCCGCGGTCTTCGACCGCCTACCGCCACGGTGTGCCCCGCCAGCGCATTGACCTCACATCCCATTGTCCCACTTCACAGGTCAGGCAGCCGCCATTTCAAGGGCCTACATGGCTTAATTTTGACTGCGACACACAGGCCTAGGCCTTGCATTGCCACACATACACGCCTTTCAACCCATTGCCATTCTTTAACTGTGCAAGCTGTCTGTACGTACCTGTGGTTTGGCTGACTCTGTGCTCCATGTTGTCCTTCCTAGGCACCGTCCCCTGGGACTTGCGATGAGAAGGAGGAATCCTCGCGTGTACTGACCGCTGGTGGACCTGTCGACAATGGAAGAACGCCATATAATACTTCGATACAGACTTGACCGTGCCACTATCCATGAACTGTGTGCCCAGCTGGAGCCAGCCCTGATGTCCCCCATCCGCCAACCCACAGGGATTCCCCCTCTGGTGCAGGTTTTGTCAGTCCTCCATTTTTTGGCCAGTGGGTCATTCCAGACCACAGTGGCCATGTCATCTGGAATGTCTCAGCCTATGTTTTCTAAGATTTTGAGCAGAGTGTTGTCTGCCCTGATGAAACTCATGCGGAGCTACATCATTTTCCCCGAGGAGGGTGACTTGCCTACAGTGAAGGGTGATTTATATGCCCTTGGACATATCCCCAACATCATTGGTGCCATTGATGGGACCCATGTGGCTTTGGTACCCCCAAAAGACGATGAGCAGGTGTACCGAAACAGAAAAAATTATCATTCGATGAATGTCCAGGTGGTCTGTTTGGCTGACCAGTACATCTCCCATGTAAATGCCAAGTTCCCAGGGTCAGTGCATGACGCGTATGTGATGCGAAATAGCAGCATCCCCTATGTGATGGAGCAGCTACAGAGACAACGTGTGTGGCTAATAGGTGACTCTGGTTACCCCAACCTGCTGTGGCTACTGACCCCAGTGAGGAATCCCCGGACAAGGGCAGAGGAACGCTACAATGAGGCCCATGGGCGTACTAGGAGGGTGATTGAGCGAACCTTTGGCCTCCTGAAGGCCAGGTTTAGGTGCCTGCATATGACAGGTGGATCCCTAATGTACTCACCAAAGAAGGTGTGCCATATCATCGTGGCGTGCTGTATGCTTCACAACCTGGCTTTGCGACTCCAGGTGCCTTTCCTGCAGGAGGATGGTCCAGATGGTGGTGTTGTAGAAGCCGTGGAGCCTGTGGAGAGTGAAGAGGAGGAAGACTCAGAGGACGACACAGACAATAGGGACAGAGTGATACAACAATATTTCCAGTAACACCCAGGTAAGAATCACCCACGCCATTTCCCAATTGCTTCTAGCCTCCTGCATCTGTACTTTCTGTAGTTCCCACCAGATATTTTTGGGTAATTTTTGATTTTCCCTTCCCTTCTCAGTGCTGTATGACGCAGTGCCTGACTTCTGCTTGGTTTGCCCATGAACTACAGCGTATTGACATTGGTATGTTGTGATCACTAATTGACAGAACAGATATTGAACAGTAATATGTAATACATTTGCTAATAATACAGCATGACTCCAAACTGATTTGTGTGCAATATGTGATTTATTTACAGGGCTAGATATTGGTACATGTGATTCTAAGGGTGATGGGTGGGGGTGGAGTAATGTCCATGGGAGAGTCCAGTTCTCAGTCTCACAGGTGCATTGTCCTTTTGCCTGTGGAAGGATGGAGCAGAGGCAGTTCATGGTTGGACAGGGTGGCAATGTGGGACAGTGGGAAGAGTTCAGGGGGTATGTCCTGCTGGCGGGGGTCTTGACATCCTACTCTGTCTTTTTTTTGGATCTCAGGCTCCTCTTACGGGGTGGTTGTTCTTCAGCAGGAGGTGGGGTTCTGGTGGCCTGCCGTGGTGTTGGGGCCTCCTGTCCACTAGCGCCGGCGGAGGTGGTAGGCTGTTCCTGGTCCGGGCTAGTGACAGGGGCCCCGTGTGGTGCCACATGGTCCCGCAACGCGTCTTCTATCCTGTTGAGGGCCAGGACGATGGTCCCCATTGTGGTCCCGATGATTCTCAGCTCCTCCCTGAACCCCATGTAGCGTTCCTCCTGCTGTGCCTGGATCTCCGTGAACCTGGCCAGTACCGTCGCCATCGTCTCTTGGGAGTGGTGGTATGCCCCCATGAGGGTGGTGAGGGCCTCTTGGAGAGTGGGTTCCCTGGGCCTCTCCTCCCCCCCCTGTCGCACAGCAGCCCTCCGAGCTGCCCGGTTTCCCCCGGCCTCTGTCCCCTGGACGGTGTGCCCGCTACCACTGCCCCCAGGTCCCTGTTGTTGTTGGGGTGTTGGGTTAGCCTGGGTGCCCTGTAGTGGCAGACACACCGCTGATTGAGCTGTCCTAGAGACAGAGGCATGGGCCCGCTGGCTGGGAGCTGTGCTGGTGTTGGCAGAGGGGGTCGGGTCTGGTGTGGCCTGTGGCTGCCTGAGGGGAACCGACTGCCCAGAGGTCCCCGATGGTCCGGGCTGGTCATCAGGTTCACTGTCGACAGAGCTGCTATCCTCAGTGTGGGCCTGTTCCGGTGGTGGGATGGACACTTCTGGACCCTCCTGGCTGCTGTGTTGTCGTTCGGGTCCTGCATGGGGTAAGAGAGTTTGGTTATTGTTTCTGTGTGTGCAATAGCGTGCGTGTTATGGGTGCCCTTGTCCCCCAGTGCAGGCATTCCCTTGAGGGAGGTGTTGTGAGGGTAGTTAGTGGGGGGGGGGGTTAGTGCAGTGGTCATGCTTAGGTGATGGGTGCCCATGATTTGTGTTGGCATGCAGGAGTTGGTGTTGGGATGGGTGGGTTGTGCTGGTGAGACATTGTCAGGGAGGATGTGTGCTGGGGGTTTGGGGGTGAGGGTGGGGGTGTGGGTTGGCATGCTGGTGGGGTGGGGGGGATATAGTAGTTGAGATGGGACTTACCAGAGTCCATTCCTCCGGCTACTCCAGCGAGGCCCTGAGGATGCAGGATGTTCAAGACCTCTTGCTCCCACGATGTAAATTCGGGAGGGGTGGGTGGGGGTCCGCCGCCAGTCTTCTGGACCGCGATGTTGTGCCTGGAGACCATCGATCGGACCTTCCCCCGTAGGTCGTTCCATCTTTTGCGGATGTCCTCCCTATTCCTGGGATGCTGTCCCACCGCGTTGACCCTGTCCACAATCCGCTGCCATAGCTCCGCCTTCCTGGCTATACTGGTGTGCTGCACCTGCGAGCCGAAGAGCTGGGGTTCCACTCTTAGGATTTCCTCCACCATGACCCGGAGTTCTTGGTCCGAAAAGCGTGGGTGCCTTTGGGGTGCCATAGGGTGGTGTGGGTGAGGTGTGGGGTGGTGTATGTGATGAGGAGTATGTTGGTGAGTGGTGCTTTGTGCTACTATGTGGTGTGTGTGATGGTGTAGTGTGCCTCAGTGTGTCTTGCTATGGATTGTCTGCTGTGTCTCTCTCTCCTTCTCTCAGTAATTATGGTCGCAGGGGTTTGTGGGTGATGTGGGTGTGTGTTTTATAGTTGGTTGATTGTGTGGGAGTGGTGTGTGTATGTGTATCAGGTGTGTATTTCAAATTGTCCAATGTGGCTGTGTTTTGGTGATGTGTGTGTATTCTGACCGCGGCGGTGTGTAGCGCCAATGGAATACCGCGTTTGAATGACCGCCGTGTGGATTCGTGGGTCGTAATGGCATGGGCGTATTTCTGTTGGCGTGACGGTGGAGGTTTGGTCATCTCCAGTTTATCGCTGCCCGCAGATGTGGCGGGCTGCAGTGGAGGACGGATTTTTGGAGGTTTGGCCGTTGTGGGTCAGAATGACCGTGGCGGTTGACCGCGGCCGCGGCGGTGTTATGGCAGTCTTATGACCGGCGGTAAGGGCATTTTACCGCCGAGGTCAGAATGACCCCCATAGTGTCTAAGTACAAAAACCAGTTAAGACCTATAATTGTTAAGGTATCTGCTTTCAGATTATACAGTAGTTACATTGACCGCGTGACTAACGTATTTCATCATTATTACACAGCATTAGCATTTTGAACAGATAGGAAATATAGCAAAACATACAATTTAAAAGATTTTCAAAAGTGAATATGCAAAATCATGTTGAATCTGTGTCCTCTCGATGATCCGTGCTCTATTCTTTAAACGTTTAATTTAAACATTATTAACTTGCACTTTCCTTTTCAGCATTACTGCTGTTAGTCCCACATAGTATGCACTTTGAGCTTGACTGCTCCCTTTCACCTCTGCACTGCACGTCCACTCTCTACAGTCTCCACTTTCTCTCCCTGCACTATCCTTTCATTTTGGACTTGTTCTCTCCTCTTTACATCTTCACTTTGCTATGATCCATTACCCTGCATCGTTTCTTACACACATTTCCTCACTTCAAGAGCACCATGTGAAACAAGCGTTTGCAATGCAATGGGTCTCACGTTTGCTCGAGTTCAAGCTATTAGCGTAGTAAACTTCTAACCGGACTGTCCTTGCCATATAAACTGAAAATGAAAAGTAAAACAGTTTCACATATGCGAGCCGACAGCCGCCATGAGTGCAAAGCATACACACAAAAGGGAACAGAAGTAGCATGCAGTGAAATGTATCGCCAAAAGTGCAATTATCCATATTACTGGCAAAAGTGCAAATATCCATGGAACAGGGTCGATGTCAAGCAAAGCGCTCAACTACTGCCCAGCAAGCTTGCGCTGCCTGTGAAATAAATAGAAAAAGTAGTCCAAAAACCATATGGAAAACATTAAGCCTCGTATATTTTCAGTAGTTGGCCAGTGCACTAGAGGAGGGCTACACACCGGAAACGGCATGACGTTTGCATGCCTTTCACTAATTAAATCAAGCACATTTTTAAAGGCAAGCCCACAATCAATCACACTAATGGGCTTAAAAGCCCACAGAGAGATTACAGCAGGGACAGAGTGCTTTCGGCTCGACCCCAAACAACAGCTAAACAGTTGATTTGGATGCAGAATTTGGGCACTTGTTTTAAGCATCTCAATGTCTGTTGATATTAGGAAGTTTTTTTCAGACCTTACAGGTGATGCACTTTAAACCTTAAAAGTGACTCTCACCTTCATAATTTATCATTCACATTTATATTTAGGAAATAAAAAGAGAGCACATTTTAAGACATGTGAAAGTGAATATTCAGATTTAGATGAGAAATTGTGATGTCTCTTTAATTTCACCTGTTCATACAAAAGCACACTGGAGTTCCAAACCATTGCTTTTTTGTACTTTCAAGAAAAGCAGATATCTCTTGTTCATAATTCTCTTAGACTGAAGGGGTAGTTTTAGAGGTTTGTAGGATGTCCAGTAATGGCTTACGGCACTGCAGCCTACTAAAGCAGATATTACTGTCTGACTCAAGAGACCTCTAGAAACGGCTTGACGTGCAGTCTGCAAAAACAAGCATTTCGTTCTGACAAAAGGGACATTGAATACCAGTTTGAGGTACTGCACCCTGCTGTAGTAATGCCTTTTGTCTAACTCAAGGGAATGCAGCCTCCTACCAAAAGATATGTCTTGCTTGAGGTACAGAGAAGTACTGCAGACCCTTAGGCCTCATGTGGCACACTGTGGCCCCCAAATTCTTCAGTGGGTCCCCTTCAGCCCAAAGACAATAAATAACTGTGGAGACGCAGGGACCCCTAAGTTATATCCCAATAACTTGGGAGACGCAGGAGCCCCTACTCATATTTTGCAGAAGGGCTCCAACATTGTATATTACACCACTGTCGAGGGATCTCTTGGAATGACCTAGGACACTACAGCCTGCTACAGAAAGGAACTGTGTCAGAGTCTAGGGATATATTATAACAGCATACGGTAATGTGGCTTTCTACAGATGTGAATTGTTTCTGACTCAAGGGACCTTTAGCAAACGACCTACGGGACTGCAGCCTGCATGAGGGACAGACCAATCAATTTACAAACCATTGAGGGAGTGTGAATGCCTCACTTCATGCTTTCTGTTTAGTTTCTGTTTATTTAAGTCTTCTTTTGTGTTACTAAATCACGTTTCTTTGGTTTCTGTTTATTTAAGTCTTGCTTCCTTGATAAGTACAGACATCAAAACAGTGGGAGTGAGAATGTAATATCAGCAAGCATTCTAAAAACTGATAGCTCTCGTTGCATTTTCAGTTACTAGAAGTATCTATCAACCTTCTCAATAAATATATCCTTTAGCGGACTACTTTAAGCTCTTCACTTTTTCCGTGGTAGTTTCTATTGTTAAGATAAGGATAAGAATCGTATTAATAGGAATATCCCATTGTGTCATGACTTTGCCACTCTTAAAGTTATTTCAACTTCAATGAATTAGGCATGCAAATTTCACTGATTTGACACTCAAATTACTATACTGGTTAACAACACCTTGTTTCAAAATCTCATTATTTAGCACAAATATCCACCATTGGGCAGACTATCCTCCACTGAATTGACTTTAGGTCTGGTTTTAGCTTACCTATAGACTTTTCCAGTGGTATAGAAACGTAAATTGAAAGCATACCTAACTATGTGAGACCAGGAGCAAATTGATCGCAATGAAGGGGCAACATTTAATTCATGTACATAATCAATCTTTTCACCCAAAAGCAAACAATCTAAAAAACAAGACAGTTCCTTCTGAGCCATATCTCAAGCACTCTTTTCACTCAAGTTAATGGCACTTTATGCTGTCTCTGGATTACGAAGACCCATTTCCTAATGTATCAACACTGTAGACATCTTAAACAATCCAGTTCTACATAGGTGGTTTTCAATTTTCTTGACAAGCATCTGGAAAAGCTTGTGTAGGTGCTGTTGAGAAGCTTGAAGAAAAAAAACACAAATGGCAACCAATGTTTTAGATTTAATGGTATCGATCAGTTTGGTGAGTTGTGGCAGTTGAATATTTCTGTTTTCTCTTGTCTTCTTCTTGATTTTCTCTTCTAAATCAAAGAGAAGCAGTGTTACAGCCCCCTCATCCATCAAGTGCATCTCTCTTATTCTAGGATCTGAAATGACTCAGCACAGTTCGGACATTTCACTGTAGACATGAACTGCAGCTGAAAGTTCCTTGTGATCTGATTCTGAGTTTTCTCAGAGTGGTGTGGCAAGAGCAGCTCTAGGCCATAAAATCACAACACAAACATGAATCATTGAATCTGTGATTTCATCCTCAAATTGGTCTGATTAAAAACCTCAATGAATTTTACGTTTTTAATTCCTTCTGCTTGTGAAATAAATAAAACAGAACCAAGCTCAGAAGCAGAGTTACCTAGCACGCAAGAATGTGCAATGTCTCTTGGCTTGTGACAATTTCAGTTTGTGAAGAAAATAAACAGAGACAGGCTGAGAAGCTGGGTTACCTAGCACATAGGAATAGGCTTTTATTCATGGTCTGTAGTGATTTGCACCTTGGTGCTATTTAGTGCCTTGTAAGATTTTTTGTGAGTGCTTTACCACTATGCTCAGCAACGTGAACACCAGGCCAATTCACAGAGGAATTTGTGACTCCCTAAAGTAGTACTATAAGAGTACGACAGGAGTGCTGCTTCTGTTATTCAGAAATGCTTTTGTAAATTGTCACCCAAAATGTCTGTCTTTCTTCTTGGATGAATAAGGTAATTAGATTGATGCAACTGGATCTTCAAATTTTAAAAGGGACTCTGACTTATACGAATGCAGAAACAAGGTAGGATTAGGGGGAACGACTATAAGGACTTTTCAGGGCATGGATTATTAATAATAGAAATGTAAAAAGCATAGTTTTAGAAGGTAACCTTAATATCACTGTGAACCTAGTACTTGTGTCATAAAATGTCTTTATGATTAGAACATCCTGTGTATTGTGTCTAATTTCCTCAAAAGATTATTAGGACTAATAACTCTGTGAGCTGCACCTATACGCCAACTCCTGGCAGGCTGCTATGAAAGGAAAGGGTGAAGGAGGGAGGAAATAAAAAAAATATGAACCCGTTTTGGCCAAATATGTGCATTTCTTGAAAAAAATAATCAAGCTCCTCCATGACCAATTACACTGAATTGAGGAGCTCAACAGATATTCAGTATTTAATACATTTCCATTGGAAACATTTCTAGCACAGCTATTCTGCTTAAAATGATTGTCTATCAACACACCAAAGACCACAAAACCATATGGCCTCACTACCTTCTTGATGGACAGAGTTACTCCATCACAAACATGACAGATATCCCAAATTACATTTTCATTATAGACTATAGAACTCATAATATGGCGGATGGAATATTTGACACGTTTGTGACAGAGTATTCCTTTCACCAATATCATAATCAGGCCCATAGGTTGGTAACTATGATTCAATAACACCTTGGAGAGAAGGTGTAAAGCCTTGTGGAACCATCTTCAGCTGCAGCCTTGCACCACTGGAAGAATCGGAGCTCCAAGAAAGTGATGAAATTCGAAGGTCAAAAGCTTCACTGGGCAAAGGCTTCAAATGTATCAGACCAGCAATAGACCTTCTGTTGGTGCAAAATTCAAATGTTTCCTACTTGGAGCTTTCCCGCCAAAAGTCAACAGCTTTACTGAGACCTTGTCCAGCAGCTATCCGACAACACACAGGCAATCTTGTTCGGTCAGCCTGGCACCGCTGAGGATTTTTGATTTTTATTCAGAGACTACGGGCCTGTTTGTGAGTTTTGTGGTCTGTCCACTGCCATGGTGGCAATGGCGGTCCGACAGCCATCAGCTTTGTGGTTGGACCAATGTATTATGATGTTGGTGGACCCATAGAGCAAAGACCTCAACGGTCCCGCCGGCACCATCAGGCAATGCCAGCCACTGCGGTGACAAGGCATACCAAACAGGCCGATGGAGCCAGTGTTTCCATCAGACACATTATGATGTTGCACTCCACCAATGACCCATAACACACGTCCTGCTGCTGCTGCTGCTACTGCTGCTGCTCACCAAAGGAGCCAAAAATCCACATTACTGTAGAAGCAACTGATGGTAACAACACAAACCTACCTGTGTCATTGAGCTCAACAACAGATCGTTGCACTGTCGTCCACGCAACATAGGGCTCAAGCTACGGTCACCAAGTACACATTTCATTGTGTCCATAGTCCAAGTCATTCACAAAAAATGACACATTCACAGCAATTAAATGCCCCCATTGCGCAGGTCACTGATACTGCACCGCCACACTCCACAAAAACAACCCATCTGCTCATCTAAGTCACAGAGACAGTGAAGTGTACTGAACGTTGTGTCACACAACAGCAGCACCACAGCAACATCACACATAATTCAAATTACACCCTCGCATACACTTTCCAATGGGCAGCCAATGTATCTATCTGAGTCTGTCACTAGCAGATGCCGCCCTAGGAAGATCCAACACTAGGCGAGCTGCAGTGTTCTGTATGAGTTGCACAATAGTTTGTGAGATAAATATTCAAAGCTCAACAATGCAAACAATACCTGCACAATAGGGATGGGGGCATCAGGAGCACTCATGAAGGATGCTGCCCTGGGACACTTTACACTTTACACATGCCTCTAAAACATTTGCATAGGAACTGGCCTTGATGTATCTCAGGAACAAACAATAGGAAAGCAAAGTGACATACCTATCATCATAATGCGTAAGTGCAAGTCAGGTAATCACATACAACAGCAACAGCATGGCCATACGTCTAGATGAAGTAGTTGGAAGGTACACACACATCAAAATGGACACATACTCAGTCAAATGCAAATGAAGCTAGCACAATTGAACACCCTCCATGTGTGAACAAACAAAAATTGAGCTTCTACACATGAGGCAAATGTACAATCCATATCAGTGGAACGAGTCTAACACTATACATGCTGACATTGGCCAACACAAGATTAAATACTTACCACACCAAACATAACACAATGCAATGACACCCTAATTGGATTGCCGCCCAAATATCCATACAGTGAACATTTAATTTTGTCTTGGGTGACAACAGCACTGCCCACAAAGTCAGATATTCCAAACAACAGCACATGGATCAGCAATCAGGGTGAACACACAACTGTACACAAACAACACAAGTTACCAAGGAACAACATAAAGGTAGAAAAGTAATTGCAGGATGTTAGAAATAGGGGCTCTAGAAGGCAGAGGTATACACCTTTGTCCAAGTAGGGACCACAGTCCTACTTAGGGAAAGTCACAACACAATCCAAATAATCCCGTGCCCACCCTCTGGTAGCTTGTTACTGAGCAGTCAAGCTGAACCTAGAAGGCGATGTGTAAAGTCTTTGTGCAATAAATCATCCATTTAACACAGTGAAAACACCAAAAAAAATACCTCACACAGGTTTAGAAAAATAGATAATATGTATCTGAATAAAATAAGGCCAGAATGACAAGGATCCAATAAAGACAAGTTGAAACATCACTTTTAAAAGGCTTAAAAGCATCTCAATTGTTAGAAATAAAACAGTTGGCTCTTTGTTACACATAGTACCTGGTATGCGTAAAAAATAACGATGCGCGGGAAACACAGAAGAGGAGATGGGTGGAAACATAAGGTGTTGTGTTGGATATTCCAACGCGGCACAGACAATGCGAAACATTTCTTTCCATGCTGCAAGGGGATTGTGTCATTTTTCAACACGCAGTCTTGGTTCCTCACTGCAATGCAGGAATATTTTGGTGCCCAGGGACGATGCGTTGAAAATCCTTGATGAGCTGAGAGAAGGAACGGGCACTGTGTTGATCTGGTAGGCGATGTGTTTAATTTTCCATTGCAAAGCAGGCGCTGCGTTGAATTTCCAGTCGGGAAATTGGGGCTGCGTCATTCCGGTCAGCTGTGTGGCAATATCCCAGCCGCAATGTAGGCTTTGCATTGACTTCTGCAGGCGTTGTGTCAATTTTCGATGCACGAGGAATTTTTGGAAGAGGTGAATTCTTTGTTGGCTGTGAAACTTCAGAAAACAGGAGGTAAGCTCAATCCAAGCCCTTGGAGAGCACTTTTGGAAAGGCAAAGTCAGAGGCCAGCAGAGCAGCAGGGCAACAGCAGAGCAGCAGTCCTTCTCCGCAAAGCAGTCCAGTTGAGTCCTTTGAGCAAACAGAGTGCAGGTATAGGTCCAGAAGTGTCTGAGTTGGTGGGGTCAGAGACCCAGCTGATGTACCCAAAAATGCCTTTGAAGCAGGGGAGACTTCGAAGAGAGGATTGGAAGTGCACAAGTTCCCTTTTCTGCCCAGTCCTGTTTGCCAAGGTCCCAATGGGGTTTATCAGTCTGTTGTGTGAGGGAAGGCCACTGGCCTTTGAAATGTAAGTGTCAGGCCCTCCACTCTTCCAGCCCAGGAAGACCCATTCAGTATGCAGATGAATGCAGATGTGACTGAGTGTCCTGTGTTTGTGATTGTCTGGGTGAAATGCACAAGGGAGATGTAAACCAGCACAGTCCAGACATTGATTGGAGACAGGCTGTAAGGAACAGATGGTTTTAGGTGCAGAGAAATGCTCACTTTCTAAATGTGACATTTCTAAAATAAATCCAACCTCACCAATAAGCAGGATTTTCTATTATCATTCTGGCCATACTGCATATGACCTGGTTACACCTTTCAGATCTGAATCTACCACTCAAAGAGTATCTATGAAAAGAGCAGGCCTCACAGTAGTAGAAAAGGAGTTTTTCAGTACCAGGACATATAAAACACATATGTACATGCCCTGCCTTTTACCTACATAGCACCCTGCCCTATGGGTTACCTAGGGCCTACCTTAGGGGTGACGTATATAAAGAAAAAGGGGAGTTTAAGGATTGGCAAGTACTTTTAAATTCCAACTGGAAGTGGCAGTGAAACTGCACACACAGGTCTTGCAATGGCAGGACTGAGACATGGTTAAGGGGCTACTTTTGTGGGTGGCACAATCAGTGCTACAGGCCCACTAGTACCATTTAATTTACAGGCCCTGGGCACATGCAATGCATTTTACTAGGGACTTCTAAGTAAATCAGATATGCCAATTGGTGATGAACCAATGTTACTATGTTTAAGGGATAAAGCATATGCACTTTATCACTGGTTAGCAGTGGTAAAGTGCAGAGAGTCATAAAACCAGCAGAAACAGTGTCAAAAAAGTGGAGGAAGACAGGTAAAAAGTTGGGGGATGACCACCCTGAGGCTGTCAGGTCTGACACAGGGCAAATGTGTACCCAACAAAATAACAACTTGGGTTTATTCAATCCAAATGATTTAGAACAAAGGACAATGGCCAGTCCATATCAGCTCATCCACATTATTTTGCCTACACTTGACTCCAATCACTGCCAGCAAACCTCCACAGGAAGGGGTATCATGTGGGCAGGCAGGCACCTCGGGGATCATCCTTGAGTGGTGTGGGCTCAGCATTGGGATGGGTGGATTTGGGAGGGAGGGTCTTTTTGTTTGGACGGGTGGGCTTCTTCTTTGGGGGAGGGGTATGGTTACTTGCAGGGGGCAGGTGTGACAGGGGAGGACTTGGATGTGGAAGGAATGGGTTGGGATGTAGGTGTGGGCCTCTTGGGTTTTGGATGGGGTTTGGAGGTAACATGGATAGGGCAAGCTTAAAAAGCAAACTCTCCTTGGGAAAACGGGAAGGGTAATCTGAGAGGGTTGGGTATTTAGAGTTTGAGGAAGTGGTGGGTCTGTCTGTGGGTGTAGATGCCGTGGGTGTGTGAAATATGCTTGTGTTTGAGTGGTTTTTTTGCATGTGTGAGTGTGAGCATTGTCATGTCTTGGGGGCTGGGATGTGGAAGTGGAGGTGTTAGGTGATGTGAGAATACTGAATGTGTGTGTGTGTCTGTTGGCATTGTGTCTGTGACTATGGTGGATGTTGTGGATGTGTCTGTGTATGTTGGGGTGGTTTCTGGGGCAAAGGAGATGTCCACCCTCTTGGGTGAGTGGGTACCGCCAACTAGATGGGGAGCAACAGGGACGGTGGTGATAGAACGGGGGTGGGAGATAAAGATGGTACAGGAGCAGGTCCTGATGGGTCCATTACCCTTAGGAGTGGCAACTGGAGCTAGAATCCGATGATGATGAGGTTGATCCTGTCTCTTCTGTGGAACTCCCCTCAAGTTCCGGGCCACTGGGTCCCTCCATGTCAGTGGTGTCGTGACTGGAGGTACCTTGGCCAGATGCTTCCCCACTTGGTTGTGCCCTGTCTCCTTTGCTTGCCTGGGATGATGATGTAAATACAAAGAGGAAAAGGGTTACCATATGTCCCTACTCACACTTGAACAACAGCTCTGATTAGCAAACATTGTCATGATATCAAGTAGGCCCCAACAACACCCTACAACAAAGTGACTCCTACATGTATCATACCTTATGCCTGCATGTCATCTGAACTGTCAAAAGTTGCCCACAGAAAAATCAGGAACAAATCTTATTGCATGGCTGAAGTTGTGCAATCCCAGTAACCACTGAACAAGTAATGGACCACATCACCGTCAATGCTTTTCCTCATAGACCAGACCTCAGTTACCTGTTGTCATACAATTGTAAGCCAATGCCAAGATAATTCCCACAGACCTCTCACAGAGTCATGGAGACATTTATTTGTCACATACACAATAAGAAATGATGCTCCAAAAACCTGACATGTTGCCGACAGCAGTGCAGTAGCATGAAGAAGGTGACATGGAAATACTCATGTCACACTGGAAACTTAACAACAATGCACACTTCACCATGTGTAATTTGTCCTAATGGATTCATAGACGTAGTACTAATGTTGCTCAGATATGCTACACATTTGGCATGCAAATGCACACTGTCGACAAACTGTACAACTTTCAAGGGAGATATGTCTCTAACATTCACAACACAATGAATCAGAAGAAGCAATTAGCACTTTGTACGGTGGAGAGGCCCAGAGATTTTCAGGTACTTGTAGAAGGCCCTCAGCACATTGTCCAATAGAAAGCTACATCACTGTCCCCATTTCACTCCTGCAAACTTAGATGTCCATGGATGAATGGTTGTACCCAACCACATGTGATTCCAACATAACAGCAAGTCATTCAATGATGCATGCCAACAGTCAGGTAACAAACCTTCCCCATTACACATGTGCAGTGCACATTTCCACATGATGCCACACATGGAAATGCACATTGTGTGTAAAAACCTTAGTCCTACCTGGTATGTCCCTCATTGCTTCTGCAGTTGTACATGCCAAGTGATATTCAACAATGAGTGGGGGTAAGTGTGAGCCAACAACCAATGGTGACACGCTCCTGTCTACGGCACTACATGAAATGTAGTCCTAATGCATATGCCCAATTCCAGACACAGGTTGGCAGGCAATTATATGTGAAGGAATACAGAAATCATCCCAGAAATCATCCAGTGAACACAGACAGACTGTGCATAAAACAGCACTGTACACTTTTTGTCAAAAGAGAAAGGGGCACATGCTAACATGTAGGCACAAGGAATGTTGGGAACAGTGATGGCACATAAATCATGTAAATGGACATTCCTCACTTACCAAGGGAAAGATTTAGGTGGTCATTTTGACATTGGAGGTGAAAAACGCCTACCGCCCGGTGATGGCTGCCAAAATACCATCATTGAGGCAACCATCCATCTGCCATATTATGATCACTGCTGGACTTCCGCCACAAGAAGGGTGGAAATCCAGCAGAGAGTAAGCACTGCCACGCTAGTAGTACGCCGCCAGCCATATCATGACAATTCATACAGCCTGGTGGTGTTCTGCTGGCGGGGCGCTACTGGCAGTAGCGTGCCCTTTCCCGTTCCCTTCCAGATGACCTCCTCGCCTGAGAAGGTAAGTCGGGCATCCAACAGGGGAGGGGGATTGGAGGGTGCAGGTGTTTGTGTGTGTCTGAGTGTGTGAATGCATCTGTGTGTTTAGTGTAGTTTGCATGTTTGCTTGTGTGTGAGTAAATGTGTGTAAGAATGGTGAAGTGAGTGTATGTCTGCATGTCAGTGTGATTGTGTAAGAATGTGTGTCAGTATGTCTGTAAGTATGTGTGTAAGAATGTGTGTATTCAGTGTGTGTATGAATGCGTGTATGCCAGCGTTAGTGAATGAGTGTATGCGTGGTGCGTGTGAGTATCTGTGTGCATGTATGTGGGGATGGGAGTGTGGGTTGAGGGGTGCTATGACTGGTGGGGGTGGGGGTGATGTGTGCATGTTTGGTAGTGGTGTGTACGTGTCTGTGGGTGTGTGCGTGTATAGGGGTTGGGGTGTTTGTGGATTGGAGGGGGTAGAGATGTGTGTTTGTGGATCAGAGGGGGTAGGGTGTGTGTTTGTGGATCAGAGGGGTGTGAGGTGTGTGTTGATCGGAGGGGTTGGGGGTGTGTTTGTGGATCAAAGGGTGTGGGTGTGTGTGTGTTGATCAGAAGTGGTGGGGGAGTTTGGATGGAGGGGTTGGGGGTGTCTAGTGAGTGTTGGGGGTGGGGGAGCTGCCTATTGGTGACAGGGACAGAATTCCCTGTCACCGGTAGGGCCTACCGCCATGGTTTTTGTGATGTTGCTAAAGCCACAAGAACCATGGTGGTAGGCAGGCTCATAATGCCTTGACATCTCTGACCCGGTGGCTGATCTCGCCATGGCGGTATGAGTGGAGAAGTGGGGGGTTGGCTGCAGCCAACACACCATTCTCATAATGTGGCAGTATGTACCGCCAACCTGTTGGTTGTACTACCACCACAATAACACTCACCGCCGGGGTCATAATGACCCCCATAATCTGTAGCTGCACCTAAAAAGCAAGGTATGCTCTGTCACATATCTAATGGCCACCTTCACATGACAGACAGTAGTGAGGCACCAGCATTCGTCACACTCAGAAGACAAGTGGCATCTAAGGGGCAGATGCCAATTTACTCACTCGACCAGGCACATTGCTGAGGACAGTGATCCTTCACTTCTTCTTCTTTGGCTTGTAACACTGAATAATAATGGTCTGTAGCATAGAATTTACACCCACCACAAAAACATTACTTGATTGATCAATGTACACAGCCATGTGTTGTCCCTGGTGAGCAAATGTTTGTGTATTGGACCCAGTTGTGTCCTAGGTCCCTGTCCTAATAGGCAAGGCACATCAGTATGCACCACATTACATATCAACACAAACTCAGCTAGTGTGTCACTCATGGCCCAACCCCAATCGTCAGGGGGCGATGTCAGAACTAACCACACATTAACTTGGCTATGTGACAGGCAGGAATATGCCCTGTACTCACCCTCTTTTGGCTGCTGTGCTCCCGTCATCCACCCATCAAGGTCTGGGTACGCCAATGACAGGATGTGGGTCATTAGGGGAGTCATGGTCTAACATGCGCCCTGCCACATTTGGAAGACAGCCCCAGCTGGATTTTCTATCCAAACCCTCACTTGTTTCCTAACTTTCCACAGGACGACACCTACACTGCATGTACTGTTGTGACCTGTGTCTGGAACCTGCCATGGCCCGTGTGACTGGGGAAAGGGCCCCTGTCTTCACTTCGAAGGAGTTGGAGAGACTGGTGAATGGGGTCCTACCCCGGTATGGACAGGTGTATGGGCCTCCAGACCAACACATGAGTACACCATGTGCACGATGCATGTGGGAAAGATGCATGGGATGTGTGTGCAAGCATCGTGTCATCGGGGGATGTCTGGTGGTAGTGTACATGGTGGGCACCAGACAATGTGTGTGCCAATGGTGATGGAAACGTGATTGGTCGGCTATATGTGTGACAGGGAGGATTGTATGTCTAATGGTGTCCTCCTTTTTGCATTACCTCTGCAGGTCAGCGCCCATCAAAAGAAGAGATTGTGGCGTGCCATTGCCAAGGATGTGCAGACCCTGGGGGCTACAGCAGGCGGAGCACCCACTACAGGAAACGGTGGGAGGACCTGAGACGCTGGACATGGAAGACCACGGAGACCCAGCTGGGGATGGCCTGCCAATGAGGAAGATGTGCCCATCTGAACCTGACTCCCCTGATGGCCCGCATACGGGCGGTGGCCTACCCAGAGCTGGAGGGACGCTTGAGGCCATCACAGCAGCCACAAGGGGTTGAGTACAGTGGCCATTTCTACAATAATTGGTGGGTGGCATGGGATCAGGGTGCTGTGTGTGAGTTAGTGGGTGGTTCTTAATGAAAGGCCAGACATTGCAGCGTGATCCAGCTCAAGGGTAATGGGTGTATGGCAAATGCAGGTAACCTAGCTTGTCTGTATTCCATGTCAGTCAGGGCTTTGTGGGTCCTAGGAGGGGTCCAGTTGGCAGTATTTGACCTTCATCTTGCTGTGGCATCTATCCAAATCAATGGCAGTGCATTGCATGGTGCTCAATCCTGATCCCTGTGTGTGATGGTGCTGTGTATGCCAACTATGGTGTTGGTGCTGTAATTGATCCAGGGTTCCCTTTCTGTCTCTCCCCCCCTTTTTCCTTTTGTCATCCTGTCCATGTGTGCATTAGCATCACCTGGTGGAGGATCAGGGGCACCAGTGACCAAGGGAGTTGCATCCCACAGGACCCAGGAGGCAGAGGCAGTGGGACGGAGGGCGAGGGGAGAACCACTGAGGATACAGGAGGTGAAAACACTTACTCTGATACCTCCTCTGATGGAAGCTACTTGGTGGTGGCGGACACCTCTGTGACCACCCCAGATGCAGGTCCAGCCGCCACCCCATGTGCCAGCACCGCCCTCCCAGTAGCCCCTCAGCGAGTTGCCCGTGCCCGCTCACCCAGGAGGGTGGGCATCTCCTTCGCCCGGGCACCCCAGGCCCAGCCCCAGTGAGCCCAGCTGCCCTGAGTAAGGAGGCTTTTGGACTCCTGGGATCCATCCCTGTAGGGCAGTCAGCCATTGCGAATGCCATCCAGGGGCTGGCATCCCAGATGCAGCAATCCAATGCATTCCTAGAGGGCATCCACAGTAGATTGGCAGCTCAACAGAGATCGTTTCAGGCTCTGGATTCCTCTCTGATGGCAACCATTGTCCCTGTTCTTACTGTCCTCCCTCCAACTATCACTTCCCAGTCCCAGTCTCCTGAACTCCAACCCATGCACATATACTGACGAGCATGCACACAAGACAACACACAAGAGTGGCACAGTCAAACACAGGCACCAAACGTCAGCCCACAAGCACTCACGCAAACAGAAGACAGTTGCACACACAACCACAACCACTGCTTCCACTGTCTCCCCCTCCTCCTGCACCGCCACCTCCCTCACAGTCACATCCACACTCACACCTGCATTCACTGCTTCAACATCCACCACCAGCATCACCACACCAAGCAGCACACACACCTCACTTGCAGACACCTCAACAACATCCATCCATGTGTCCCCTGTGTCCTCTCCCACCCTGTCTATCCCCCCTCCTAAAGGACACAAACTCAGGCACTCAGACATCCAACAGCCATCCACCTCACATCAGCACACTCCCCATGCACCTGCACCCAAGTCCAGAAGATGTACTCCTCCAACAACCACTGCCTCAACCTCCACTCCCATCCCTCCACTCTCATCCTGCCCCACCGCCCCTAAGAAACATTTCCTTGCCGAACTTGACCTCTTCCCTCCCCCTCCCTCCTGCCTGTAAGAGCAACGACCCAGCCCAGCACCTCAGCCAAATAGTCCACCGGGACAGTGAAGGCACCTCCTAATCATGGAGGCAAGTCAGTGAAGGATCCCACTCCACTAGCCTGAAAGGGGAAGGATCTCTCTCCACCAGCCAGGAAGGGGAAGGATCCCACTCCACCAGCCAGGAAGGTGAAGGATCCCACTCCAACAGCCATGAAGGGGAAGGATTACACTCCACCAGCCAGGAAGGGGAAGGATCCCACTCCAACAGCCAGTAAGGGGAAGATCCCACTCCAACAGCCAGGACAGGGAAGAAGCCCTCACTTCCTGCCATGAAACTGAAGAATCCATCACCTCTAGCTGCAACACAACAGCCCTTGCCTCCATCGGAGGCTGCCCACGAGGCACCTTCCCCAGCTGAGACACAGGAGCCCTCTCCTCCAACGTAGGCTGCCCAGGAGCCACCTTCCACAGCTAAGACACAGCAGCCCTCGTCTCCAATGGAGGCTGCCCAGGAGGCACCTTCCACAGCTGAGACTGTACAGCCCTCACCACCAGCAGCGGACATATAGGCCACTCTCCGGGGACTGCTGTACAAGGAGCCCCCTCCAGAAGCAGTGGGCAAGTCTCCCACCTCAGAGACTTTGAACTTGCACTCCCCAGCATTGGGAAATTGGCATGGAGCCCCCTTCAGATACAGTTGGCAAGCCCCCCCACCTCATAGACTGTGACCTTGCACTCCCCAGCATTGGGAAATGGGCATGGAGCCCCCTCCAGATACAGTTGGCAAGCCCCCCCCACCTCATAGACTGTGACCTTGCACTCCCCAGCATTGGGAAATGGGCATGGAGCCCCCTCCAGAAGCAGTGGGCAAGTCCCCCACCTCAGAGACTGTGACCTTGCACTCCTCAGCATTGGGAAATGGACATGGAGCCCCCTCTATAAGCAGTGGGAAAGTTCCCCACCTCAGAGACTGTGACTTTGCACTCCCTAGCATTGGGGAATGGAATGGACATGGAGCCCGGAGACCAGTGGGCAAGTTCCCCACTTCGGCTTAGGTGCCCTCCACCCACCTTCCCCCTGAGGTTCCTGCCCACTTCAGTAATGATGTCCCTGCACAGTTCTGTGAGGATGTCGTCAGGAAACGAGTTGGGCCTTGGACTGTGCCCTGTGGCCATGTGAGCCCTTAGTACTTTGGACTGGACATTGGCCCTTTGTGGACAATTGTATATATCTCTTTGTTTTCCAGTTGGTTAATTTAGTGGCTTTGCCTTGCTAATACTTTTTCAGTACTTCCAAATTCTAGTCCTTGTATTCTTATGCTGTGTGTTGTGTGCCATTGGTTTACGTCTGCAGCTGGTTGTGTGTATGATGTGTGTGTGTGTCTGGTGTGTGTCGTGCATGTGTGTCACTCTCCTTTTCCTCCCTCCCTTGTGTGCTAGGTGGCTGTACTCACTGTCGTTGTCTTCATCGGCGTTGGTGTTCCAGGTGGAGCATGGCGTAGAAGAGCATCGGGAAGACTTGCAGTTCCAGTTCCATGGTGGGGTTGTTCTTCTCTGTGTCTCTGATGGTGAGTCTTTGGTCTTCTGTGTAGTGTTTCTGCCAGACTATTGATGGAGCTGGTTCCACCCCAGAAATTGTGGTGGTGTGCTGTGTCATAATATGGTGGGCGGTACCTTGTCTTCTGCCTGGTTGTTGATGGCTACTGCCATGGTGAGTGGTATTAACGCTCTAGCGGATGGTGTGGTACATTGGATGTCTATGGGATTTCTCACCATATAGTCATAATTATCACCAGCCTGTTGGAGGTATTTCCGGCACTTTATCACTCACCGCCAGTGTCATAATGACAACCTAAGAGTCTTAATCCTTAGAAACAGTGAACAGTGAAAATACTGTTATTGCACAAAAGTACCTGAGTAACATCAAAATAAAGCCACATATACGAGTGTGCATCGAAAAAGGCCAGCAATGTGTTGGTTTCTCATTCGCAAGCAAGACGTGCTTCGTTCCTCCCCCGGTCGGGTCTGCCTGTGTAATTTCTTCTCTCCCACAAGAGAGTGATGCATTGATCCCAGACGGGCACCTCGGGTCCTGGCTGGATTTGCATTGATTTTCCACGCCTAGCGATGTTGCGTTGAAATCCGGTTGCATGGTGTCAAGAATCTGCGCTGCTCTGGGGCTTGCGTCGTTAACAGCAGCTGATGCTGATGTTGCACATCATCTCTCCAGCCGCCTTTGTGTCGATCTCCCAGCCACAATGTAGGTGGAGCGTCGATTTTAGCAGCAAGGCCGTTGGCACATCGTTTAGATGTATTTTTAAGTTGTAAGTTCAGAGACCCTAAACTACCAATTTGTATCTGCCCCCAAAGGGAAACTATGCTTTAATTACATTGAAAGTCCGGTCCCCATGTTGACCTATGAGAGACATAGGCCTTGCAACAGTGAACAACGAATTGGGCAGTATTTCACTGTTAGGACATGTAAAACACAGAAGTACATGTCCCACCTTTAACATACACTGCACCCTGCCCATGGGGCTACCTAGGGCCTACCTCAGGGGTGCGTTACATGCAGCAAAAGGGAAGGTTTAGGCCTGGTTAGTGGGTACACTTTCCAAGTCGAACTGGCAGTTTAAAACTGCACACACAAACAATGCAGTGGCAGGTCTGGCCATGTTTACAGAGCTACTAATGTGGGTGGCACAACCACTGATGCAGGCCCACTAGTAGTAGTTGATGTACAGGCCCTGGGCACTTCTAATGCACTTTACTAGGGACTTACTAGTAAATCAAAAATGCCAATCATGGAAAAGCCAATGTACATATATAATTTATACAGGGAACCCTTACACTTTAGCACTGGTCAGCAGTGGTAATGTGTCCAGAGCAAACAAAACCACAAAAACAGAGTCCAGCACACAGAAGCAACCTGGGAAGTACATGAAAAAAGTTAGGGGAGAACATGCCAATGATGCCAAGTCTAACAATCTGCAGATTAACCAACTGCCCTGCTTATGAGCCACAATGAAACACTAAACGTCAATGTAGTTTTGAAGGGTAAACTCCTTGGGCCTGACTGGACCAACACATTTTCACTTTGCAAGATTGACTCACTGCATACAGTCCTTACAGGAAATTACCATCACCCTTTCACTTGAGTGACAATGAAGGGTCTGGCATTGTGGGTGCGGAAAGTGTCTTCCCTGTGCGGGTGTGGACATGTCGCCTACCAAATGCAGACTCATGCCACTTCAAGGTGGGTTTCTGTGCTATGTACCTGTACCACCAAACACACCTTTGCACATATGTGTCTAAACTAGAGAGATGGCATCCAACACACAAAGGTATGTATTGTACAATTTATTCTATGTAACCAAGCTACTGAGCAGGCCTCTAAAAATCGTACAAATGTTACTAGATCTGCAGGTCTAGTGACTTAAATAATCTACTTGACCTAACTGTAATGCTCTTGACCCGTAAATTGGTTTCAAATTATGTAATCTTGGCAAATATGTTAATTCATGGAGCCACCATTTTCTTCATTATTACATATGATAGTATTTTAAATATGTTAGTGCAGCATGACTGCTGCACAGAAAAGTCCTGTTTAATATACAATGTTTGTTCCATTTATAATTCATATCTAGTCGCATGTAGGATATACCTGACCCTTGACTTGCTTCTTAGTTAGGGCCAATAGAATTATGTGATAGTATTACAGTGGTGATTTTCACATAATTATAGATTTGCTACATTTGTCACATAACCCATTATCTGACAACCAATCTACTGATTTTAAGAAAAAAATGTTTGAGTTCAAGTGGTTCAAAAGTTACTAAATATGTGATGAGATGTCTTGCAGCGCAGTGAAAGGTCCATTGCAAACCTGAACTGGTCACGTTTCTATTGCTTACTACTATATTTGGGTGTTAAATTGGTACTAATGAAGTGCACGCAATGCCCAGTTGTGTTACCAAGTTTAAAAAATGACAAAATAATGAAGTCAAATTATTGCAAAATGTGCTACATTATGCTGCATAATTTGGCTTTTCTTGCCACATAATGTACTCAACCCTGCCACATAATTTGGACCTCTACTTCTGCATAATTCATGTGCCCCTGCACTAAGTTCATTAACAGCATTCTCATCGGGGCGAGGCAAGACTGTTTCTCTAATCATGGTTCAAAACTATCACTTTTAATGAATATGTAACTAAAGCATGAAGTGGTAACCTACTTGTCAATTCCAATCAGCACAATTTACATTGAAATGGCCACAAAATGTACAAGTGACATGCAGTTTTACTGATAAAACTATAAAGCACACAAACAGTAATGATTGGAAATCGAGTTTCTACAAATATGTTTCATTTGGACATCACCACGTAAAGTGTTCTGATTTATTTTTGTGCTATTTAAATCTTTGCATCACACTTCTGAATCCCTGATATATTTTGAAATATATGCACTATATATTTACAAGCTATTGAAATTTTGTGTGTTATAAAACAAACTGGCATCCTAAAGTCTTTTGTATCACAATGATTTTCAGAAAGCTCACTTTTCAAAGTTGTCTAACTCTAGTAAGAGAAAAAAAGTAAATAATATTTTTGAGAATAAGACATACGCCTTTAGTAAAAAGACAAACTGACATTTGACCTCTGTCTTTAAACAGACAGTAAATGTGTCAAAATGAAACAGAATTCAAAGCATCTTTATTGCTCAATCATTTCTGAATGAACAGAACACCTGTTCCTTTCAAGCTCAAGTTCACTCACCAGAAAGATCCAGTAGGATCTAAAACTAGCTCAACCTGATAAAATCTCACTTGCCATTGTGAGTGGTTGAGTAGATGTTCGAGGCCTGTTGAGTCACATATTATGGTCTCCCAGCAATCCAACACTGTCTGCACTGTGGGTCTGTCTTTTGTGCAATAAGCCTGTAGAGATAAAATATGTCTTCTGTGAAGGTGACAATAGAGTGTGAGAGTAAAGGACCTGTCATGAGTCAATGGCACACACTGACAATGATGCAAGATGCATAAAAGGACTAGTCCTGGGATTTAGCTCAATACCCAATCCTTATCTCGTCAATGGACTGAGGCATTCAGGACAAGTGTTGCAACTAGAGCCTCATATTGGCCACATGACAGGATTTGCAGGTCTATAGGAAGAGGGCGCAGCGCCACAGTTGCATAGCCACAGTGACTTTTTCACAGCCTGGAATATGTCTCATACTGGGAGATACATTTGATAGACCCTGGTCTCTGCAGGGTGAGCATACAGTACCTACATGATACTCACATTTCGATCACTTACACACGTGACAGCGCATCATATGGCCATCATCAATTTGGCTTGTGGTATGTGTGGAAATCTGAATGGCTCAGTGAGTCATGATATGCCTTCCAGGCAACAGTTTGGCAAGGGCCAGATATGGGTTGAAAGATCTGTGGCACAATACCCATTGCTTACAAGGTCCTCAAATGACTCAGACAAGATGCATACACAGCTCATGCTATCATGCACATACCTGTTGTCTACCATGCACAACCATCATAAGCAAAGAAATATAATTGGATGGCAGTAAATACTCCTTGCCAGTTATGTGCATCCAACACAAGGAGTATCGAGGACCCCAAAAAACATTACACAACACAATGTGAATAAACATAGGCTATAGTACTGGTAAACAATACCTGCACCATGTACATCCCATTGATACCACTCTGAGTGCAACAACAGGTACACAATCAGTCTAACTGGCATACAGGGGCACATTGCAACCTGTGAGGAGGGAAAGGATGGGGATGAACAGAGTCAAATATGCCAATGAGACACTTACTGGCTACTCTGGTGAGGCCTAGAGATGTCCCTCCAGTGGAATGACCTCACTTCAAAGCCTCTCTAGCTCCTCTTGAGAGAAGGCAGGGGCCCTTTCACTTGCTGGACATAGCATGATTTCTCCCAGAGGCAGCACACAGCAGCTGAAGTGGCGGATGTGTTTCTGAGAGCAGTGTCAGGAGTCAAGTGACTGATTTTGCACAGCGTGGCGTATACATATGGACCATACGCAGTCATCACCGCCGACAGACACAGTCATTGAGCTGCGAGTACTGCATGCAACAAATTTAGCCTATGGCAGTGTCCACCGTGATTGGAACTCCCTACTACACGGATGACTTCTGCTGCATGGTCCACACCGCTGACAGTATTTTTGGTGGTCAGAAAAAACAGTCACAATTTGAGGGGCAATTGTGTAGCAGATGGTTGAGTGTCGCCTGAATCCATGTTGTGGACACATATGTTGACAACCATGGGGGTCACATTTGACCCTAGTGTAGTTGCCAGGTGTGGTGTGTATTGGGTATCATCTCTATACAATCCGAAATGTTTTGTCACATTATATTGTTGCAATGCATCATGTATGTTGCTGTGGGCACTGCGACTAATGTTTCAAATCATGTCTTTCCACACAGGTACTCTGGGAGAGGGAATATGTGACAATCTACTGCTACTGTCCATTGCCAGACCTTTAGACCATGGAGAAACGCCATGTCATCCAGTTTACCGTCTGAACAAGCAAACAATAGTGGATATATGACATCAGTTGGAGCCAGACCTGATGCCAGCTAACAGTTATTCATACTACATACAACCCATTGTGCAAGTGATGTCAGTATTGCACTTCCTGGCCAAAGGGTCCTTCAAACATACAGTGGCCGTATCTGCTGGTATGTCCCAAACCATGTTCAGTCTGGTGTTGAAGGATTTCTTCTTAGCAATGTTAAAACACATTGACAGCTTTATCAGGTTCCCACACCATGAGGATTTAGCCAATTTGAAGGCTGACTTTGATGGTTTTACCCACCACCCACATATGGTGAGAGCCATTGATGGTACACATGTTGCCTTGGTGCCACTACAGGCAACTGAACAAGTTGGTCACAATGGAAAAAAGTTCCATTCCATCAACGTGCTAGTTGTCTGTTTAGTGGATCTCTACATCTCCAATGTGTGTGCCCGTTATCCATAATCAGCATATGATTCCTTCATAATGCAGAACAGCACAATACTCCAGCCCATGTCACAACTTCAACAAGAGAGGGCCTGGGTGGATTGTAAATCACAACTGCCCTGATTCTGTTTGAGCAATGTCAGGTGCTACAATCATGAGGTCAGTGACTCATTGTTGCACTTAGTCCCATTTCTTAACAGGAGACACAGAATATCCAAACCATCCTTGGTTATTGACACCGTTGAGCAATCCAACTATGCAAGGAGAAATCGACTTCGATGAGGCCCATGGAAGAATAAGGCCAGAGTGAGGTCTTGAGCTCCTGAAGGCTAGATTTAGCAGTCTGAGCAGGACTGGTGAATTCATCCTCTACTCACCTGGGAAATTGTGTTAGATCACTGTGGAATGCTGCATGCTCCACAACATTGCCCTGCATATCTGTATGTAGGCTGCATTTAGGTGTGGGCATACATTTACTTGTTGAGATATACCATGGGTCCTGGGATGATTGTTTGATATTGTAAGACTTACAGGCACAATTTAGACATATGATGGACCTTGGTAGCTGTGATGTTGAATCCAACAATGCAGACGGCCAGTGTTAACACTCAGATACTTGGGTATTGAATGTTGGTTAAGTACATGAACAAGGCAGTGTCAAAAGCTGAGCTGGGAGCATGCTATGCCGGACATTACATTTTTGAGACAGTTTTTGTGTTGTAACATACTAAACTCCACTCCCCAGGTGTTCCTGTCAAGCCCTCAGGATGCAGGATGGCCAAGACTTTCTCCTCCCTGGGAAGAGTATTAATAGGGCACTGGGAGGGCCATTGCCAGTCTTCTTGTCCTTCAGCTGGTGCCTGGAGACCTGGGAATGCACCTTGCCCCTGAGGTCATTCCACCTCTTTCTGATGTCCTCCTTTATGCACAGAGTGGTGTCTACACAAGGCACAAATCTACTCCACTTTCCAATGCCTAAGACTGGGGCCAGCACTGACCATATTGCCACAGATAAAAATTGCTGTTGAATAATCTGCACTGTAACTCTTGAATTGCTTCTCCTAACAGAATACAAAATGAAAAACACTATTTTGAAGAACAACATAGTGGGGGGGGGGGAGATAAAACAGAGCAAGAAAGGGACAAAGAATCAAAGAGAAGGCTAGAGAAGAAAGAGGACAAGAAAAGGATAGCGACCTGAAAAGGAAGAAAGAAGGAGACAGGAAGCAGGAAATAAAGCATGTAAAAGGAGAGGAAGAGAGGAAGAGAGGTGGGAGGGGAATCAAGAGATAATGAAAAGATACAGAAAGGATAAAGAAAATGTGATATGGAGCAGAAGAGAGAGAAAGAAACAAAAAGAGACAGAGTACAATATAGAAAGACAAAGATGGATATGGTGAATGAGCAACAGGAGATAAATGCCGAAAGGGAGAGGGTAGAAGACAGAAAAACTTAGAGGGAAAATGAAAATGATACCTAAAGGGGAGAGGAAGAGGGACAGTATGAGCAGAGTTCTAAATATGCAGAACAGAAAAACACCGAAAACCAAGCTACTTTTAAGTTGATGTTCAAATATAAGAATTTCACCTATAAATTATCTTGAATGTGATCAATGTCTGGTCTCGTATTTGGCTCATGATGCGTTAAGGTATTTTTTATTAAAAATATTGAGCATTTTTGTTGGTATCATATGTGTTATTTGAAAAAAATGTAAACTACATATGTTTGACTACTTCCGTATAACTTTATACTGAAGCCCTGATTATGAGTGCCCGGGAAGGGTAGTCAATATTTAGACCATCCAATATTATCCAACACACTAGGGCTCGGAATTCAATTTACGTGATAAATAGCACAAATTGTACGTTTTTACCCAGCAATGAAAAAATAACACATGATTTTTTATACTTACTGCATCAAAATCATCAAGTGCCATCAGGTTCTCCCATTGTTATCCTGTTTGAGCTGACAAAATCTAATGGGGTCAAAAAATATGGCATGTATCAAATGTGTCAAAGTGCATACAACTCCTCATTCTGACGTTTCTTTCATTGCACTTACCTACATACTTGCATAGTCGTTTTGCACACTGCTCATGTGCAACTTAATATTTTCGAGTTTTAAGAGATATTACTACGATATTTTTAGCTTTGTAAATCAAATGATCTTCCGGGTCAGAGGACACATGTGTTACAAGTAATTATAGGCTTCCGTCTAGCAGGCACCAAATACTGTCAGTCAGCTGGAAAAAACTACCCATAGTCAAAAAGTTCACAGTTCTATTGGTATGCTGCATGTTGACATTTCTCAATTTTTTGTGCCTGCCAGAAACTCATTCAATATATATAAAGTGTGTTAAATTATTTAGAGATAATTTTGTCTAGGTGCATTTGGGATGACACATCGGGGATACAGTTCACAGAAAATACCTTGCTGTAATATAGAAATATAAGAGTAGTAGTAATACCTAAGGGGCCTGTTTTCATAATTCTCTAATCATGTTGTGGTAAATGTAGACCCCAAATCAACAATGACATGTTTTGGGATTACGTTCTCTTTGAACCATGTCCTTGTTGAAAATGTTGGAGATGAAATCGTTTTAATTAAACTCTCAAGGCTAAGCTTGAATGTAAAGCAGCAACAATTAATAATCTTGATAAAATGTTGCAAGCCTAGAAATCTTCAACACGTACAATTCACAATGCTGATAGGGCTACTCACAAGGTAGGTTACACTTGAAAATGCCTGAACAACTTCATTTCTACACATTTTCCCAAAATTGTAAGAAAAAGTTACTCAAAAGTGTATCCTTATACATAACCACTCAATGAAGAAGACGTCAGAGCTTAATTTCAGAGTGTAACTTACTACAAAAAAAAAAGAAAAACATGAAAAAAAAGTGGTCCAGCATCACACATGACCAACCACTGGTACTGCAACATCCTCCATTAGAAAATAATTAAGACAGGAGCTTAAATGTAAACTCCCATCAGAAATAATGTTAAATTCCGTTTAATAATTTAAAATTTTCAAAAATATAACTAAATATAAGTAATTGTCAAAAGTATGTAAATGTAGTACATATTAACTTTTAATTTTAAAACATGTTAATAACTTTTTTGCATTTAAAAATTGATGTAGCAGTACATTATTATAGATTTATAGCCCACTGAAGAAGGCTATACAAGTCATAAAAGGCCCACTTCAGCGCTGCAAGTGGCTTTAACAAGGCAACATGCTTTTAATGGCTAGCACACCCATATTGTAGCGTGCTATAATGAGGGCAGAATGTCCTAACTGAGAAAACACAGGCATTGGAGACCAAGGGGTTGAATTCCCCCATGGCTCTAAATTCTTGTTGTGAGTGCTTAACTGTTAACAGCAATGAGCAGGGACACAGCTGACACATATTGATCATTCACAGCAAGAACTATGAGAGCATACTGCCAGAAATCAAGCCCTGGTTCGCCCGACTCAGCCAAAGAAAAATTTGTAGTGAAGCCAAACCAGTGAGACCCAGAAGATAAGCAACATTTACCTCTACCTCCTTCTGAAACCACAGTGACACTGAGCTACGGGGGAGGGAAGGGTGAAGTCTCTGAGTGTTCTGGTGCACGTATTCAGCCTTTTGCTTTCCCATGCCCCATCCATGCTGTCTGGAGAGGCAGGGAAAAGAGAAAGGCAGGAGATAGGCTGCTGCCGCTCTGTTGTCTTCAAAGAAGCTCCTAACTTTCCAATGTATTACATTGAATTAAAATGAAATGAGATTTAATTAATTCTAAACATGATTTTTAATAATTAATAATGCTTAACAACATTCAGTTCTGTGCTTTAGGTGAGTTTTTTATTTTTTATTTGACATACTTGTATTAAATAAATATTTCTTTCAAAATGTAGTTAAGAGCGCTGTAGCATTTTTTCTTTAGATCTAAGTTTGAAATATTTCACAGACTGTTTCCAACTTTAGTACAATTTTTACTCCATTGTTTTCCATGGGAGAGTGTTGCAGTACCAGTGGTTGGCTCTGTGTAGCGCTGGACTGTCATGCACTAGGAACACTCACCTGAAGTCCAGGTTCCACCTGAATGAAGAGCAGACCTTCCACCCACCTTCAGGCTAGTCCTCAACATTCGGTTAGACACAAATGTAGGCAATTAACCTTTAGGGAAGAGTGGGAAGGGGAATTGGAGAAGGAGAAAAGGAGGTAAGAATCCACTGGTCTGCAGTATGAATTATGTGATGACCACCTGCTGGTGCAATGGCCAGGTCTTGGGAAGCTGCATCTTAACACTGTAAGGACCATGCACCCTTGTGAAAACAAATGCAAGGTCACAATATTATTATTCAATTCACATTCATGCCCTCTAGCCACTTGTATTACTACATAAAACTTACCATCAACAATGGGTCACATTTTGTTGAAGGGAATCAAACCTTTTTCTGCACAGGTTATCAATCAGTGTGTGTAACAATGTCCAATATCTAACAGGACAGTACATTCAATAAACACCAGCATCCCAATGTAGGTTAGATATGTTTGGAATCAGCGTGTGAGGAAGATGCCCAATGTCCAGCAGTACTTATCGCATAATGTTCCAAAACCTGTTCACTCATAGGCTGAATGAGCTACAGATTCAGAGCAGTCACCTCTATTCTTTCATAGGCCAAAATTACACTGTGCCAAACGTTCAAATTTCTATATGTATTACTTGATTCTTTGCCTTTTCTTAATTGTGCAACGTCCTAGGTACAGAGCACTGATCTTTGATTGATGGGGCAAGGTGCATCATAGAGCGCAAACTTTAATGCTTGACTAATCACTCTTTTCTTCTTTTATAGGCGTGGGAACCAGGGAGCCACTGGCAGGAGCAGGGAGTTGTAAAAATAATTCTTGACAGTGGAAGCAGGAGAGCAGGAATCCTCAGGAACCAGAGGACCTGCTCTAGGAAACGCCTTCAAAGCCAAGTGAGTGCCTAGGGTGTTGTCTTTATAGTCTGTGCCCCAAGATGGACACCGAAATTGGGTAGGACAGGGATCTTGCAAGATTTTGTGCTCCCATGGGTTGTAACCATGGAAGGAGGCCAGACTGCATGAAGGGAGGGGGGGCTGTGCTTCTGTTACGATTGTGAATAAACCAAAGAAAAAAGGCAGAAGACCATAGATTGCCGCAAGTATTCCCTGTTCCCAGAAGTGGGAGCCAAATAATTCTAATTCCTATTCAAGTACACTCATTAAGGAGCACCTGCTGCCAAAGTGCAACCTTAACCAAGGAACATAGCTTCATACCAATTAAAGGTATACCACATCATTACTCATTTGAAAAGAGCCCCATTCAAATTCTTTATTGTGTCCAATTCTTCACTTTACTTTTCTTTTTCTTAAATGCATCACACATCAACAGCGAAGATGGCCAGATGTGTTTTGTGAATACAAATAGACTTCTCCAGGGCTGTAATACAATGAGTATGGACAAATTGCAATTATACAAAAATATAATGACACAACTATATAATACATGCAAAACACTTAAGCATATGTATAAGAAACTAACAAGAAACAAATAATTATATTTAGAGAAAAATACAGATAATACTTTTTCAAGAACAGAAAAACACCCTACCATTAAATAATCTATGGCAAAAAGCACAAAAACAATACAAAGAATGTATGATGGTAAAGATGTACATGAAAAGCGGCTTCTTTCAACAAAGTGAATATAATTATAAACTATAGGCATAAACATGGACAGAATTGTCAGGAGCATATGACAGTAAATCATCCTTTTTTGAAAAACATCATAATTTAGTATGCATACTTGTTAATCTAGTTGGATTGCATGTTATGTTATTCAAGCATTTGAGATGATAGAGAGCAAAAGGAGGGATATGGAGGAGGAGAAAGAGACCAGCTTGAAAACCCTATTAGTACGTATCAAATCAATCCAAGTTTCTCATTTCTCAAGGGGGAGTTCCTAGGGATTGTGAACAGTAGGGACAACAAATCACCATGCTAAGGATCAGTGGTCATAGATACCTGTCAATGTGGATATGGACTTCTCTTTGAGGCTTATTGTCTCCCCCTCTTTACATTTTTCTTTGTCAATGGGTACTATTGCGGGATATAAGAAGTCTCATTCCTCTACGCAACTAAACATGTTCTTGGAAGAGTAGACGTTTTTTGATTGATTAACATTGAGGTCATTTTAATTGACTTTATGGTATGTAATGTTGTTTGGTCTGCATAGACAGGCCATTCTTTCTAATAATATGTTCTTGGGTTCATCCTCATTTTGTTTCACACTATCAGGAGTGAATAGTCAGTTGGACAAAATTTGATACTGAAATTTAATGTGGTATGTACCTAGGCCGTGGCGCCCCCATAGCTATTTATGATCAGAAAGAAGAAATGACTGGAAGACATAGATCTTTCTCCCTGCTGAGTCATTCTTGCACTACCTCTGAGGTGGCTTAGTAATCTGCTGCATTCCCTGATTTGTAAACCTGGGAATGTATCAGATTCATTTGGGTTCCATTGATGTTGCGTGGGAACACACCAAGCTACACCTATGGAATGCCCCCTTCACGCAGTGTTATTTGTGAAAGGGGTCCTGTAGGAAAGACCTCCTTTTTGCCCTGGTCACACCCAAACTTTTTTGACAGATACTGGTGGTTACTGACTCTTGGGTGTGCCCTGGGTACTGCTTACCAGTCCCAGGCCAGTGCTCTGTGTAAAGTGGAAATGCAAATTAGGCTAATTATAATTGCCAATATTAACCTACCTATAAGTCCCTAGTATATGGTAGGGAATGTAGGTTTAAGGATCCAAACATAGGTAGTGCACCCATAGGTGCACTGCTGAGGTGCCCAGTGTCATTTTAAAGGCAGGCCTGCCTTGCTGGCTGCTTCTAAAATAAATGTATATGCAAATTCGACTTTGGAATTAAAAAGTTCTTCCAAACTCTTATTTTAACATATGTGTCACCCCTAAGGTGTGCCCTATGTGCCCCTAGGGTTGGGTGCCATGTAACTATACGCAGGGGCCTTATAAAATAGTTTTATAAGCCTTGGTGAGGTAATACAGTCAAATTCATTTTCACTCATTGTAGTGAATGGCCTTCATAGGATATAATGGGGTGACCTTGTTCAGGTAAAGGGTTTTAAACTCTACATCAAAAATTGCCATCGTCAGCCCTGTAGTGCTCTGCTCTGATTGGCCAGTCTCTGGCAGCCTGGCCAGGCTGCCTTGATGAGGTGTGAATTAGACTGAGCTGAACACAAAGAGATGTGTCTGGGAGAGGAGAACCTCCCTCAGCAGATGGAAAACTAGGAAGGGGGAGGGCTGCCAACCTGGTATTCAAAGGCAGGGAAGAACATTTGGAGCACACCAGCACCTCCCTCACATCCTGTTAACCCAGACAATTACGTGCCCCCTTGATTAGATTAGGAGAGGGCAGGAGAGGGGTGTGTTTAGGATTTTTAGCCACACCAGTGGGTGGACTCAGCCAGATGTAGCCTCCAAAAATAATTTTCAGCCATGATGGATTTTTGAGGAGTGTTGCTCCCTGTGATTGATTTTTGCCACACTTCCCAGGAAGTGGTTAACACAGGGGGAAGGACCATGCACCTGATTGGAGAAACAGGACCCCCCTGTTTTTCACCCAGGAGCAAGGAAAAACCTGGAAGACCTGAACCCACACCTCAGATCCCTACAGGGAAGAACTACAGGAGAAGAAGGACTGCCCTGCTGGATCCTGACCTGCACCTGGACACTGCACTCTGGAGGACTGCACCAGCTGCACACGTGGGCTTCACCACAAGAAGGACTTTGCTTGGCTTCAACTGGTCCAAGGAGGGACTCCCTGTTTGCTACAGGTGAAAAATTGCTAACCAGAGTCCCCTGCACCAACTTCTGAAGAAACTGACCTGCTGATCACTGTCCAGTGGCCAATTTGTAGTTTGTACCAGGTGCATTTTGGGAGTTGTGGTCTGCACGCTCAAGGAGTGTCTCTGAGCTTCTGGAACCTTGGGGTGAGCTGTGAACCTCAGAAGAACCTTAAAAGAACATTTGGGAGATGATCTTCGTCGCGGTGAAGAATATCTTCAAAACATGACTAAGTCCGAACTTAGAAAGTTGACCGGACCTCCCAGGCAGTGTATCCGATAAAGGCTCCAAGGACATCGGATCAAGATTCAGGTTTGCCATGGTCAAAGGATTTTCATCTCCACTGAGAGCTCCCGTGACGCGTATCCGGTAAAGAGTTCCAGGAGGTCAGATTGGACTGTCGATTTGGTCCCGCTGAGGAAAACCTTCACGAAAACAACTAAGTCCGAAGGTAAACTTGACTGAGGCCTCCTGCGGGCTATAGCCAAGCAGGGCTCCATCACATTCGGCCTCAAACTTTGACTTTGACCTGGTAGAGGTGCGACCAGATGACCAGATTGCTGCTATTCGTTTCTAATTGCTAAAAAGCATTGATTCTTTAAAAATTCGTATCTCTGGTTCCCTTTATCCAAAATGATTCGTTGTGGTGTCATTTTAAAGATAAAAACATTTCCTATTTTTATAAATTGGTTTTGGATTTTTAAACTGTTTCCTGTGTTTTATTTAATTACTGTTTTGAGATATTTGACTGCTTTACGCTTTGTCTCCTAAATTAAGCCTTGTAGCTCGTTGCCAAGTTACAGAGGGTTGAGCTAGGTTTAATTTATTGAGACCTAACAGGACCTAAGTGGAGGTTAGTGGCTTATTGCTAAGTGTAGGTACTTACCTGCCCTTACCAATAGCCCATTTTACAACAGGTCCATATTTACAAGGCCATGAAAAGCCATGGCCTTGTAAATATGAGCTGGCACACTGTGCCACTGAAGCATCACAAAAATGACGCTCCAGTGGCACAGTGTGCTGCTTGGGCCTCATAAAGGAAATCTGTAGTGTTAAAAAGTTAAAAATTTACCAATTTACCAATACCTACTATTGAACAGGTCCAAACACACCAGTCAGTTCCCTACAGTCAGATGTCAAATGACGATGGAAATCTCAGAAGGGCCCACCAGCAACGACTCATCACAACATTCTATCATTAATAAAGTATGAAAGAAAACATTAAATGACAATAATGAATCACTCAATGAATTGTTAAATTAATGTAGCATGAAAAAAATCTTTTTTTGCTAATATGTTGTTCAAATCATGTCATGTTGCTAATTTGTCTTTCATCATTTGTGCAATTATTCAAATATAGAATGATCCAAAGTTTTAAGGTAAACACTGAAGAGTGTTTTTCAATGAGATGAACACTATCTTGGTCGCTTGACTCACTCTGTTTATTTTGGGTTTTTTGGGCTGTTGTTTTCACTGGGATCAGGCTCACTGCTGGTGAGACATAGTTGTCTGAAGAATTTTGAAGGGGGGCTCACAAATGACAGTTAGGTAATGACTTTAACTGGTTAGCAGCTCATGGGATTGGGTGTCAGAGTGGATGAGTGTAACCTGGGCAATGAGGTGATGGCTACTAATTTTACCACCCATACACCTGCTCATAGAAATACATGCCAGCAGCCCAGGCCAGATTTGATATGATAGCATCATAAGCTGACATGATGACATGGGGTCAACTATGGATCTAGTCAAGGAAGAAGGGACCAATACTCCTCCACCAAAAGGCAGTTTTTCAAGAGCAGACATCAGCAACTTTGACTTTGTCCATTTTGCTTTCCCTCATTTAAATGGCTGGTTAAATATTATGTTTTTGTTGAATGCATGCCATGACTATATGTTTATTTGTGATATTTAGCAAATAACATTTTAGTTTTTTGTGTGCACTGATATCAACAATATACATCGGCAGAATAATAAAAAGGTCTGCTGTATCTTTTGAAATACAGTGCTCAGAAAAGATGTGCCAGCAATAGCCAGAGTGTGGTTGCCAGAGTGTGGGACTCACTCAGAGTTTGCCTCAGTTTGGAACTCACCCCAGTCACGAGTACACTTATAATTTTTGTTGGATAAGCCCATTGATTAAGGTGGGTATTAAATGATGGGGTAATTACAGGAAGGCACCAAGGTAATCTTATGGGAAGCTCTAAGGGCAGGAACCATGGGCACACAGTCATGGTATAAGTTTTGGTTTTATGAGGTCCCAGCATGAATGGGGCAGCAGAAAGTGATGGGTAATGGAAGGTAGGTTACACATCCCCAACCTGATAAAAAAAAGGAACTCTCTGGTATTAGGAGCTAGTGAAGGCAGATGAGGAGAAATGTAAAATACCCAACCATCCTTGGGATGGATATCAGTGGGTAGACAAACATTCCAACATTTGACAAGCTTCTTTAGGCCTCTTTTACTCAAATCAACACAGGTTAGGAAAAATCATATTTTTACAGAGCACATAATATATTTAACACTGAAGAAAGGGATGAACTTTGAGGTAAGTGCCCCCACTGCAATCAATGGGGGAGAGTAAGGCACATGGTATTAATATGTTTGTGTCTTGTCCCAGGTTGAGCAACTTTTGGGTCAGTGTGTTGAGATTGATTTCTGGGGTGCTCGGAGAACAAATCACAATGAGCCCCCTGCTGATTCAGTTTGGGATGCACGCTCAACTGGATCTGTGCACATTGCACAGGCAGAAATGCCAACTTTTCTATCACATTTTGTTGCAGAGGATGGAGATCTGTATGAACTGGCTGAAGCCCATTCCATCCGCTCTTCAGAGCTGGGTGAAATCAGTAGACAGAGTCTGTAAGTTGAATCTGGGTTGTAACTGTAGCGGACAGATGAAAGACCTCTGGGCAGCATATAATTTATGGAGAAAGAGCAACTGGCCCAATGACTAACCCTAACATGCTGACTTGAAGTGGTGTACAGGGGCTTCCCCTTCCTATTCTTTGTTTCTTGCCCACTTCTGAGATTTCAGCAGTGATAATGGCAGATGGCCAATGGACACCTTAGGATATGGCGCATTGAGTCTGTTAGCATTTGAGGACAAAGCAAAAGGGTGTGGCGGGCCAGAGAGAGAGTGGAGGAAGGTGATAACCAAGAGCTAGCAGACCTGTAGCCAAGAACTGCAGATGTTAGACTGAGAGTTAAGACAGGAAATGGCCTAGTTTGTTTTGGATGGCAGAAGTGATATGTGCATGTATGTATGTGCATTTGTTTAAATGTTTCTCTGTGCATATGTACAAATATGTACACTGTTATGTATGCATTGTGTATATGGCTGTTTGCGTTCCTCTATAAAAGACCTTGTCTCACCCTCAAATCCAACATCAAACGCATATGGTGCCACCAATAAAAGAGGTTAATCTCTGGCACAATTATGACTATCCCTGACATGATGTTGACACTTTATTAATAGTGCTCCACCTTTAAATATATTGGACATTATTGTATTGCATATTCTTTGCCAGATTGTGGCCATCTATCTCATAATCATGTCCAACCTTGGTATAATACTGTTCATGGCTGATATAATGTGGTGTCTCCTAGCACTGTGATGAGCAGCTGTGTCATAAAGTAGGTATCCTTGTCACAGTGGTGGGCATTGTTAGAAATGTGGTCTTTGGTTGACAGTCAGGTTATCCCCTGTTCAAGCAAGGACCCTCACTCTAGTCAGGGTAACAGAGAATCACCCTCAGCTAACCCCTGCTTACCCCCTTGGTAGCTTGGCAGAGCAATAGGCTTAACTTCAGAGTGCTAGGTGTAAAGTATTTGTACCAACACACACAGTAACTCAATGAAAACACTACAAAATGACACAACACGGTTTAGAAAAATAGGAAATATTTATCTAAACAAAACAAGACCAAAACGACAAAAATCCGACATACACAAGTCAAGTTGTGATTTTTTAAAGATTAAACTCAAAAATAGCGCTTAGAAACAAAAATGCTTTGATGAGATGTTAACACGGAGTCATGACGGAGTCGTTCCCAACAAGCCGACACCAGCGGCGCCGGACACGGAGTTGTGTAGACCCCCAAGTACAGTACCTTTGGTGAAGAATGGTAACAAGCCGATGCACGAAGTCGGAGATCGCGGCGTCTGTGCGAAACGTTGAATTCGTGCACTTCGAGCGGCGTCGATCTCGACGTGGTGCGGCGACTTCCACAGAGTCGCGGACTTCAGCGGGGCTGCAGCGGCGTCGGGCCTGCGAAGAACGTCGCGTTCCAGCGAGGGTCACGGCGTCAGGTGCAGGCGGTGTTACCGGATTCAGCAGCGGCATCGGTCCTGAGTCGTACAAAGTCGATTTCCTTGGATTTCCACCAGCTTTCCTTTCAAGGGCCCAAGGACTGGATAGGGCACCACTTGTCAGAGCAGGAGTCTCTCCAGAGACTCCAGGTGCTGGCAGAGAGAAGTCTTTGCTGTCCCTGAGACTTCAAACAACAGGAGGCAAGCTCTAAAATCAAGCTCTTGGAGATTTCTTCCCAAGATGGAAGGCACACAAAGTCCAGTCTTTGCCCTCTTACTCTGGGAGAAACAGCACTGCAGGAAAGCTCCACAAAGCACAGTCACAGGCAGGGCAGCACTTCTTCCTCAGCTATCAGCTCTTCTCCAGGCAGAGGTTTCTCTTGGTTCCAGAAGTGTTTCTAAAGTCTGTAGATTTGGGTGCCCTTCTTATACCCATTTTAGTCTTTGAAGTCACCTTTCTTCAAAGGGGACTCACATCTACTTGTGAAATCCTGCGTTGCCCAGGCAAGGCCTCAGACACACACCAGGGGGTTGGAGTCTGCATTGTCAGAGGCAGGCACAGTCCTTTCAGATGAGAGTGACCACTCCACCCCTCCCTCCTAGCAGAGATGGATAATCAGGAAATGCAGGTTACACCCCAGCTCCCTTTGTGTCACTGTCTAGTGTGAGGTGAAAAACAACCCAACTGTCAAACTGACCCAGACAGGGAATCCACAAACAAGGTAGAGTCACAGAATGGTTTAAGCAAGAAAATGCTCACTTTCTAAAAGTGGCATTTTCAAACGCACAATCTCAAAATAAACTTTATTAAAAGATGTATTTTTAAATTGTGAGTTTAGGGACCCCAAACTCCACATGTCCATTTACTCTCTAGGGGAATCTACGCTTTAATCATTTTAAAAGGTAGCCCCCATATTATCCTATGAGAGAGACAGGCCTTGCAACAGTGAAAAACGAAGTTGGCAGTATTTCACTGTCAGGACATATAAACCACATTACTATATGTCCTACCTTATCCATACACTGCACCCTGCCCTTGGTGCTACCTAGGGCCTACCTTAGGGGTGCCTTACAAGTAAGAAAAGGGAAGGTATAGGCCTGGCAAGTGGGTACACTTGCCAAGTCGACTTTACAGTGTAAAAATACACACACAGACACTGCAGTGGCGGGTCTGAGACATGATTACAGAGCTACTTATGTGGGTGGCACAACCAGTGCTGCAGGCCCACTAGTAGCATTTGATTTACAGGCCCTGGCACCTCTAGTGCACCTTACTAGGGACTTACTAGTAAATCAAATATGCCAATCATGGATAAACCAATTACGTAATATTTACACGGAGAGCATATGCACTTTAGCACTGGTTAGCAGTGGTAAATTGCTCAGAGTTGAAAAGCCAACAGCAACAGGTCAGAAAAAATAGGAGGAAGGAGGCAAAAAGACTGGGGATGACCCTGAATAAGCAAAAGTCCAACAGGCATCTATAGCATGTAATAGTATTACTTGTGTAGGTGAACTGGATCTGTCACTTGATGTATTTGTTCTAGGTAAGTCGCAAACTGTCATATGGGGATCATAGACAAAAAAATATTTTTGAGGCAAATATTAAGTATTAAGTTTGTTTGCAGAAAAATAAAGATTTTCATTAAGTGTTGTAACCCTCTATGGAAACATAAATATTGGAAAAAACTGATATGCTGTTGGTTGAAAACAAAATAATTAACAATTCATTCTGTTTGATTGAGTTAATCAAACTAAGTTATGGTATATCTTGCTGGATATGGGGGGAAAAGATTCTTTGGTCAGTTTTCTCTAATATATTCATGTAAACTTGTCATCCAGAGTTTGTTATGGCACTACAGGTGAACTTACTGAATCTTTGATCCTTTTTGGGAGTACTCAGGGTTGTATCCTGGCCTCCTCTCCTGTTCACTCTTCATATCAAAAGTCTTATCCCATATCTAGCTAATGTCTCTGTTGATGTCTCAGTGATGGGGAGGACCCCTATTTCAGCCATACTACATGAAGACAATGCTGTATTCATGATCTGCACATCAAGGGACATATTTATCCTTAAATCACGCAGCGTAGCAGGTGATCTTGCTGTGCTGCTCTGTGTGATGTACTGCCTAGCACAAATGTAGGCACCCTTGCACCATGGTACAAAGGTGCCTGCATTGTAAGAAGGATTGTTTTTGTGCAGGAAGGGACACATGCCTGAACAAAAACAATTGTGAGAGACATTTCCATCTTTCTAGATGTGCATCAAAATTCAGCACATATAGAAAGAGAAAGGGGTTATTCAAATTTATTGTCGCTCGAGTATGAGGAAAACTGAGCTTGTACGTGACTTCCTCCATCCCACCAGACCGTTTAGACTATGGGGGTCATTACAACCCTGGCGGCCGGCGGTATGTTGGAGGTAACACCACCAACAGGCTGGCGGTGTTCCGCCAGCTATTATGACCGTGGCGGAAAAGCCACGGCCATACCGCCAGCCCCTCCACTTTACTGCCAGGATTCCGCCTGGCGGTCATAATCCCCAGGGCAGCGGTGCAAGCACCGCTGCCCTTGGGATTATGAGTCCCCGACCGCCGGCCTGTGAAAGGCCGGCGGTAAGGGGACTTGGGGTGCCCCTGGGGGCCCCTGCACTGCCCATGCACTTGGCATGGGCAGTGCAGGGGCCCCCAGGCATAGCCCCGTCACGCATTTCACTGCCCGTTTTTCGGGCAGTGAAATGCGCGACGGGTGCTACTGCACCCGCTGCACATCAGCATTGCCGCCGGCTCTATTACGAGCCAGCTGCAATGTTGATGTGACAATTCCGCTGGGCCAGCGGACAGTAACACTGTTACCGTCTGCTGGCGCAGCGGAAATGTCATAATAGGGAGACAGAAATACCGCCGGCAATGGCGGTATTCTGTCTCCCGCGGCCTCGGCGGTCTTTTGAAAAGACCGCCGAGGTCGTAATGACCCCCTATATTTTGCTTTTAAAGCTGTCATTATTTTGGCTTTAGTGTATCTACCGCCTCTGATGCTCTAGATATCAGTCTGGTCCTCACTTGAATCACACTTGAATAGGAAATATTACCAAGGACTGCTTTGTCTATAATCAAAGGTTTAGGTTACCATAGATAGTCTTTCTGAAGGATTCTTTATGTAAGATCACCTTCTGCAATTTTTGGTACCCCAGAGTCACTTTCCAAAAATGACAAACAATTTTCAGGTTTACTTTCTTGGAGTTTAGGCGAACTGAGAGGTTAAGGGATATGCAACTTAGGGGTATTAGTGACACCATTTTATAATTAGATCTCCCTTTAACTCAATGAGAATGGTAATTTTTAGCTCGCATTAGGTCAGTGTTGCACTTGGGTTCTGCCCCTTCAGTCTGTCCTAATTTTTTTGCTTTTCTGATCACCTGTTTTTTTTGTCTCACTAGCAGTGTCTCACCCACTGTGATGACATGGCGAAGGGACTGCACATGTTTACTGCCAGTGTCTGCCTTCTAAGATAAGACCTCTGCCATGCAGTAAGGATAAAGGACACTTGGTTGGTTACACATGAAGATGTGTGCACACGCTTGAAGGCTGCTTATAGGAGACTACTGTTGTGGCAGCCCAGTACCAGTGCACAGGTAACTTGGTGCAATGGGGACTCCAGGATTCGGTATTTAACTGAGAAGGGCCGTACCAGGGTAGTGTACACTATTAGAGAAAGTCAGTGTGCTTTACTCTTTTGTCTATAGTGGCACCCTGTTATACACATAGGGAGGGAACTAGAGTGTAGATTCATTCCCCAGAGGCCTACTTGGCTTCTTGAATTGGAGTGTCCCCTGTGCGAGAAAATCTAATATTTGTTATCAAAATGATCACTGTAAAGCTTATGGGTCATCCAGAGTTTCCATATTTGCAAGGATCAGCTAAGAATGAGAGCCTAGCCTTTGGGTCATCCTGCTGTGCCCAATTAGTAAAATTTTCTCCAGCGGTGAGGAGGACCGATCTGAATCAATCATCCAAATGTCACTCGCAGACTTCATCAGCCCACACGCCCTCCCCTCCGCGACTACATCCTCCTAGGGGACCTCAACTTCCACCTGGAGAACAACAACGACAACAACACCACCACCCTGCTGGACAACCTCGCCAACCTCGGACTCAAGCAACTGGTGAACACCCCCACCCACTACGCCGGACACACGCTTGACCCAGTCTTCTCCTCCAGCAAGTACATCTCCTTCAGCCACTCCACCGGACTCCACTGGACAGACCACAGTTGCGTCCTCTTCAGCTTCAGAAGAACCACGACTCAACACCACCCACAACAGGCTCCCCGCAGGAGCTGGAACAAGATCACCACCGACCAGCTCTCCACATCACTGAGCCAGAACCCTCCAGCCAGCTCAGCGGACCCCAACCAAGCAGCCAACAACCTCACACAGTGGATCACCAATGCGCTGACAACCTCGCACCTCTGAAAACCCATCCCACCAGGCCCAACAGCAAGAAAGCCTCCTGGTTCAACAACGACCTCAAGAACTCCAAGAAGAACTGCCGCACCCTCGAGAAAGCCTGGCGAAAAAACCCGACCACAGACAACATGACTGCCCTCAAGCACGCCTCCCGCAAACACCACCAGCTGATCCACACCACCAAGAAGACAGCATTCAAAGAACGACTAGACAACAACGCACACAACAGCAAGAAACTCTTCAGCATCGTCAAAGAGCTCTCCAACCCCAGTGCCGGAAACAACGACATCCCTCCCTCACAAGACCTCTGCCACTCACTCGTCTCGTTCTATCACCGCAAGATCGCCGACATACACAACAGCTTCGGCGCACAGACCACGCACCCAACCACCAAACCGACGCCCCCCAACACCACCCTCCGCGCCTGGACCCCGGTCAGCACCGAAGACACCATCCAGATGATGAACACCATCCATGCCGGTTCTCCAACCGACCCATGCCCCCACCACGTCTTCAACAAAGCCGACTCAGTCATCGCACCCCATCTCCGGGACATCATCAACTGCTCCTTCAACACCACCATCTTGCCGGAGAGCTGGAAACATGCCGAACTCACCGCCCTCCTGAAGAAACCATCAGCAGACCCCACCGACCTCAAGAACTACAGCCCCATCTCGCTCCTCCCATTTCCTGCCAAAGTCATCGAGAAGACAGTCAACAGACAGCTAGCCGCCTTCCTCAAGACTAATGGATCCCTCGACGACTTGCAGTCCGGCTTCCGATCCAACCACAGCACCGAGACCGCCCTCATCGCAGCCACTGACGACATCCGAGCCCTGCTCGACAACGGGGAGACAGCGGCCCTCATCCTCCTGGACCTCTCCGCAGCGTTCGACACTGTCTGCCACCGCATCCTAGTGCAGCGCCTCAGCAACATCGGAATCCAAGAGAAGGCACTAGAGTGGATCATCTCGTTCCTCGCCGGAAGAACCCAGAGAGTCAGCCTCCCCCCGTTCAGATCCGAGGCCACCGAAGTCAGCTGCGGCGTACCACAAGGATCATCACTCAGCCCCACCCTCTTCAACGTCTACATGAGCCCCCTCGCAGCCATCGCACGCCAACACAACCTCAACATCATCTCCAACGCCGACGACACCCAGCTGATCCTCTCCCTCACCAACGACCCAGCCACCGCCAGAACCAACCTGCACGAAGGGATTAAAGACGTAGCCGAGTGGATGATGAACAGCCGCCTGAAACTGAACTCAGACAAGACGGAAGTCCTCATCCTTGGATCATCACCCTCTGCCTGGGACGACTCCTGGTGGCCCCCTGCCCTGGGCAGCGCACCCAAACCAACGGACCACGCACGCAACCTGGGCTTCATCCTGGACTCCTCCCTCTCGATGACCAGACAAGTCAACGCCGTCTCATCATCATGCTTCAACATCCTATGCATGCTCCGAAAGATCTTCCGATGGATCCCCACCGAAACCAGGAAGACGGTCACCCAGGCACTCGTCACCAGCCGACTGGACTACGGTAACACCCTCTACACCGGAACCACGGCCGAACTACAGAAAAGACTCCAACGCATCCAGAACGCCTCCGCACGCCTCATCCTTGACATCCCCCGTCACAGCCACATCTCCGGACACCTGAGAGACTTGCACTGGCTCCCCATCAGCAAGAGAATCACGTTCCGTCTCCTCACCCACGCACACAAGGCCCTCCACGACCTGGGCCCCAGGTACCTCAACAACCGCCTGACCTACACTCCCACCCGCCAGCTACGATCGACCAGCCACGCCCTCGCCGCCGTGCCACGCATTAGAAAAGCCACCATGGGAGGAAGATCCTTTTCCTACCTGGCAGCCAAGACTTGGAACTCCCTCCCCATCCACCTCCGCCTGACTCAAGACCACCTCTCCTTCAGGAAGCAACTCAAGACCTGGCTGTTCGAGCAGTAGCGGCCCCCCCTCCCCCAGCGCCTTGAGGCCCTCCAGGTGAGTAGCACGCTATACACATTTCTTGATTGATTGACTCTGTGCCAGGGATTGCCCTGCCCAAGGTCACTGAAGAAAGGAGAGTGCCCAGACAACTGGATCCAACCCACCAGGGGCTCCATTTGAAAATGTAGTTTGCATGTCCCTGACAGTGATGTCAGCGAGGATTGTATCTGAGACCCCAGTAGCTCATGTGGCCAGTGGCTCCTGGATGATGTCATTTGGACTGTCCCAGCATGCTATGCAAGAGGATTGGGGCAGGGTGGAGAGGTGCTGTGGTACCACAGGATTGGTCTTCTGGAACCTTCCTCTCCCCTTTTAAATCTCTTGCACAATGGGGAGACTCTCTCTCGCCAGCAGATTTTTATACACTTTGCCTGCTGGATCCTGGGGCTGCAATGGAAAACTGGGAGTAGGATCCCCCTGATCCCCACTCAAGCCCAAGGACTCTGGCCAGTCAACCCCAGGACTACTGGGTCTCCCCAAGAGACTGTTAGGCTGGCCCCCTTCCACCTCCAGTTTACGAGTTAGGGGAAAGCCCTAGACTCTTCCGCGGCCAGAAGTAAAGTCGGAGAGCTGGTGAAGGGACCAGGAAGACCAGCTCTTTGATGAGTGCACAACTTTGGAGGTGAGAAGGGTTGCTGCAACTGCCTCTGCAGATAACGCTCACCAGAAGTAAAAATAGCCAGGAGTGCCCAAATCAGCCCAACAGGGCCTGAGATATCACATCTGGAAGTTTGGCAACCTTTGAACCCCTTTCTTCTCTTCAGAGCACGTGGTGCTCTACTTCTCAGCTGGTGAAAATCCCAAGGGGCAGGGGATGGTGCAAAGAAGATGCAGTATTTATTGATGGGGAGAAGTCATACATTGGTTTCCTTCCCCATTTTCTTCACCTCTCCAGGGGCTCCATCCCAGGGGTGGATTCTTGATTAAGGAGGCTCGGACTCCTTCCCCAGACTCTCAAGTGCTCAGCGATGTAGTACTTCTCAGAAGTTTCAGATGGCAGGGAACGCCATTGTAGTCCCTCACAGAAGCGGGAGGGGCCCATTACCCCATTCCTGGGTCGTGCTACAAGGAAGATGAAAGGAAGCACTGTCTCTCTCCCCCCACATGGTTAGGTCAGCCACCTTCCAATGTGCATGAGTGGAAGGCTAGCCACAGAGATACGCACCTGCCTGAAAGAGCGGGCAGGCCAGCTGAGTGTTGCTGGCCCAGGTAGCTGATTCACAGTGATTTAATACATTTAATCACAATAATGACAGTGACTGCTGCACAAGTAAGGTGCTTATTACAAACAAAATTGATTAAAGTCACTTGATTTGTTTTAGTGACCCCACTAGGGAGTCACCAGTGATTTATAATGGCATCTATGGTATATTCCATCCTCCAAAGTATATATTTGTAAATTGTTCCATAGTATTTAGTATTGTGTGTGTGTGTGTAATAAATGTACCTCTCCTTTTTCTAAAGAAAAAGTACTGTATGGGCAATCATTTATTGAGTGTTATTATTGTATGCCAGTGATTGGTAATTACTAGTCAAGGCCTCCCTTGAATAGGCCTTGGACTGCTCCGCTCTGCTCCGCTCTGCCATCATGTAAGAGTCAAGATCTACAATATGGTATTTGATTCCCAGTGAGAAGAATTCTAGATCTATTACTTGTGCAGCCCACAGTGGACTGTTTGGTAACTTCTGAGCTTTACGCTTGGGCCTGACGTGTTCAGTAGCAGTCCACAGGTTTGCCTGTGTGATGATATACTTCACCAGTCCTTACTACATTTTATGTTTTTTCTTGTATGCTTTTATGTTGTATTTAGACCTATTTTTAATTTTTTTCAGACATCTCATGTACAGGCAGTGCAGAATTTCTTTACTCTACTAAACACTTCTAGATAACTCAGAGGCGCGCTTCAGAGTTAGTTGCTTTTTAAAGCACATAAATCTATGGAAGGAAAACTGGCTATTAGTTCTGTGTGCTAATATTTTATGTCTGCTTAGTTAGATAATTTTCCCATTCAGGTTAGGATTTTTTTTTTTTTAATTCTGTTCATTTTGGACTCCTAGGGTTTTTTGGTATTAGAATTATTGGTTGTTTGGGGTTTTTTGTCGTTTCTGTGCAGCTGTTGTCCTTTCCAATGTATTCCTAACTTTTGAACTGTATATTGCACATTCATTTCATTATGTTCCCAGAAACACTATTTTATTGTTTTATGAGTGATGTATTTGGTTATTGTACTTTTATGATTGTATTCAAAATTGAATAAAGATTTATATATGTATCTTCAAGGTATGCAGACTTGGAGTTAAGAAGAGTAAATCAATACTTATCTATATGTACCTAATTTCAAGAGATTGTATTAGTCAATATTTCACATTTGATATTTTGGCTTGACAATTTGTTTTCATTTTACATTGTGATATCCATCTGTGGAACAACTACTAATAATTCCTCAAAGTGTGGTCACTATTGATGTGTATGTGATTTGCTAACTAGTGCAACAATGGTTACATTTTTAAGTAGCTTGGAACGATTTTCAAAGATCAGAACTAGAAGGTTGGAGACCCCTGAACTAGAATTGTTTTTTCTTTGATCAAAAAATCATATGCACCTCATGTGTTTTGCAGGGCTCTCAGCTGGAAATGGCCATCTGCTTCCAGAAACTAGTTTTTCATATTAGAGTAGATGAAACTGACTATGCTTACGCTGCTGGAGAAAAGACTTGGCACAGATTTTTCACTTTTATATTTGAAGTGCTTTGTATTACTGTGTGAGTGTCAGCCACAAAAGAACATGCATTTTATAGTCTTAATATTTATACCACACAAAGAGGATCTCCAGTAACCTTGTTCCATTGGATTGCACGTTGATAATGTGATACAGTATTCATTTCACATTTTAAGCATACAGTTTTGATAGTTGTAACATTAGTATTAATTTACGATTCACAGGCTTCCTAGGTAAATTCACCTAAATCTCTACCTATTTGTGTATGCCTTCAGACTAACCATGTAACCTACACTATCTATGTGCGATTAGTTGGAGGATGTAAATATATGTCATCATTT